>NC_057712.1:57931856-57987369 GCF_004010195.1 Chiloscyllium plagiosum
GGTTGCTGGTGTAGTTAAGTATTTGGTCAGTGTTTGTCGGTTTTCTGTATACGCAGGTTTGTAGTTCTCTGTTGTCCTTTCTTTCGACTGTGACGTCCAGGAACACAAGTTTGTTGTCGGTTTCTTCCTCCTTGGTGAACTCTATGCCTGTGAGGGTGTTGTTGATGATGTTAAATGTCTCTTCTATCTTGTTTCGTTTTGTGATCACAAAGGTCATTATTTATTTATTTAAGCTTTATTTAAACTACAATGCAATTGAATGTTACAATGATGAGATGTTAGAATACCTCCAGGTGGAGGAGACAAAGTGAGATGATTGGCTTCCCTTCATTCATCTCATGCCGTCACATTGTGATCTTGTGATATCAAATGTTTAAAAAATCAAACCAGGTAAAGAACTATTCTATTGCCTTATCAGATTTTCAAATATACAACATTATATCCAATTTGTGTTTTACGTATTTATAAATGTTTTAATTTATAAATAAAAATTGTGCTAATTAGTTTCTCAATTTAGTCAGTCTTACAATGTTTATCAAGACAGATATAAATCCCAATGAGTTGTAAAATATACATAATCTTAGAATTAATATCTCATGCATCAGAACAGAAATTTTTGCGCAAATTTATATAAGTAATACATAAATTATATCAGAGGGAGTGTGTGATTCAACAGACAGATGTTCACGTTTTCGATCATTTCTTCCTACTGCTGCAAGAATGAAATATACTGCTTTGCAGAACAATTAAAGAAAGAATTTGCACCTGCTTGAGACTCAGAGAAGACCATATAAGACATAGGAGCAGAAATTAGGCCATTCAGCCCATTGAGTCTTCTCTGCCATTCAATCATAGCTGATACGTTTCTCAACCGCATTCTCCCACTTTCTCCCCATGTCCCTTGCTCCCCTTGACAATCAAGAACCTATCTATCTATGTTTTAAATATACTCAATGGCCTGGTCTCCACAGCCTTCTGTGGCAATGAATTCCACAGATTCACCATTCTCTGGCTGAAGAAGTTTATCCTTATCTCTGTTCTAAAGCATTCCTCCTTTACTCTAAGACTGTCCCCTTGGGTCCTAGCCTCCTCTACCAATGGAAACATCTTCCCAACATCTACTCTGTCCAGGCCATTCAGTATTCTGTAACTTTCAATTAGATTCTCCCCTCGTCCTTCTAAACTCCATCAAGTATAGACCCAGAGTCCTCAAACATTCCTCATATGTTAAGCCATTCATTCCTGGGATCATTCTCGTGAACCTCCTCTGGACCTGCTGTAGGGTCAACACATCCTTCCTCAGGTATTGGGCCAAAAATTGCTCACAATACTCTAAACGCGGTATGACTAGAGCTTTTTAAAGTTTCAGAAGTACATCCCTGGTTTTATATTCTGCTCCTCTCAAACTAAATACCAACATTGTATTCCTCACTCAATATAGCTTTATTATTAGAAATGACTTAGTTGGAGATACTTGTATAAGGTCAACTTGTGTATCTTGTCATGCTTCATGAATTTGTCTTATTGATACATAAAGTAGTTGGAAAGATTTGTCACCTGATTAACAACCTCACAGATCTCAATGTGAACATTCATTACATGGCTATAACCAATCAGATGGTTAGTCGATGGCTGAAGACTTCATAGAATATTATAAACCATGCAATGAAAAGATGCCACCCAGATGCATCCATTAGCAGCAATCACTCTGAATAGCAACTGAATTCAGATCATTAGCTCTGGTCTCCACTGGTTGAATTCTCATGGAGTGTCGACGAATCCACATTCTTTAACTCAAGCGAGCATCACTCATTTTGCAATTTATCAAGATGAGAAATAAATCGTGATATCTTGAAAAGTGTCCATATTACTGAGAAGGATGTCTTAAAATGCATAAAGATGACTAAAAATCCCCGAGTCCTAATCAGATATACCCCAGAACTTTTTGGGAAGCTAGGAAAGTGATTACAGGTCCCTTGCTGAGATATTTCTAACATTGATAGCCACAGGTGAGGTACCAGAAGACTGGAAGTTGGCTAAGGTGGTGCCATTATTTAAGAAAGGTGGTAAAGAAAAACCAGGGAACGATAGGCTGATGTCAGTGATGGGCAAATTGTTGGAGGGGGTACTGAGGGAAAGGATTTACATGAATTTAGAAAGGCAAGAACTGATTAGGGATAGTCAAAAGGTCTTTGTGAGTGGGAATTCATGTCTCACAAACTTGACAGAGATTTTTGAAGAAGTGACAAAGAAGATTGATGAAGGCAGAGCAGTGAACGTTGCCTTTATAGACATCAGCAAGGTGATTGACAAGGTTCCTCATGGTAAACTAGTTAGCAAGGTTAGATCACATGGAACATAGAGACAGCTAGCCATTTAGATACAAACTTGACTCGAAGGTAAGAGACAGAGGGCGGTAGTGGAGGATTGTTTTATGGACAGCAGGCCTGTGACCAGTGGTGTTCCACAAGGATCGGTGCTGGCTTCACTGCTTTTTGTCATTTATATAAATTATTTAGATGTGAACATAGGAGGTATGATTTGTAAGTGTGCAGGTGACACCAAAATTAGTGCTGTAGCGGACAGTGAAGAACGTTACCTCAGAGTACAATAGGACCTTGATCAGATGGGCCAATGGGCCAAGAAGTGGCAGATGGAGTTTAATTTAGGTAAATGTGAGGTGCTGCATTTTGGTAAGACAATCAGGGCATGACTAATATATTTAATATTAAAGTCTTGGGAAGTGTTGCTGAACAAAAATCCTTTGTGGTGCAGGTTCATAGTTCCTTGAAAGTGGAGTCGCAGGTAGACAGAATAGTGAAGAAGGCATTTGGTATGCTTGCCTTTATTGGTCAGTGCATTGAGTAGAGAAATTAGGAGGTTATGATGTGACTGTACAGGACATTGGTAAGGCCACTTTTGGAATATGGCATTCAATTCTGGTATCCCTGTTATAGGAAAGATTTTGTTCCACTTGAAAGGGTACAGAAAATGTTTACAATGTTGTTGCCGGAGTTGGAGGATTGAAGCTATAGGGAGAGGTTGAATAGGCTGGAGCATTAGAACCTGAGGGGTGACCTTACACAAGCATATAAAATCATGGATAAGGTGAATATTCAAGATCTTTTCCCCAGGATAGGGGAATCCAAAACCAGAGGCATAGGTTTAAGGTAAGAGAGGAAAGATTTAAAAGTGACCGCAGGGCACTTTTATCATGCAGAGGGTAGTGTGTATATGGAATGAGCTGCTAGAAGGCGTGGTGGAGGCTGGTACAGTTGCAATATTTAAAATACATCTGGATGGATACATGAATAGGAAGGTTTTAGAGGGATATAGGCTAAATACTGGCAAATGGGACTAGATTAATTTAGGATATCTGGTCAACATGGAGAAGTTGGACCGACAGGTGTATTTTCAAGCTGTATATCTCTATGACTCTATGATTCCATGCTTAAGTAAATATAGCCGTCAATTAACTAACATTCTATATCTCTGATATCATAATGTGAAACTAAAGTTTTTTTAATGACCACTTTAAGTCAATGAAACCATCTCATGCAATTTGTATGGCACATGACCATGAGTTTTAAATTATGTGGTGAATAATACATTCCCAACTTTATTAGATTTCTTTTAGAAACAGTCTTACTGCTTTCCAAATTGACTAAACCTCCCCTCCATCTCTATCACATAATCTCTTTTTCATTTGCTCTAAGGGCAATTGAAAAATGATTTGTTCATGGGCAATGTTCTGAACAAGCCAGGAGATGCTAGAGTTTGTCTATATCTTTTATGAGGAGACACGTATCATGATTTCTTCTGGGTTCTCCTCGTTAATTGTTGTAATTTAATAGCCAGATTATTAAACATTATTGAAAGGAGAGGAGAAGTTGAAGCTGTTCATCTTGAATTCACCAGAACTAGAACAAGAAAAAAATTCTATGTCTTGGTCCAACGTTTCTCTTGGATGTCATGTTTTGAATTTAAATGCATGTAACAAAGAAACTCCCAGAACTAGAAGGAAAAAAACATTTCTGTGTCTTTAAAAAAGAAAATAATTCTTGCTGAACCATTTCTCTTGGAAATCATATTTTGAATTTAAATGTACTAACAAAGAAATCCTTGGGAAACATAATATAACCACCTCTTTAATATTCAACCAGCAGCAAAGAACAGCACTTCTGACACTAAACAAATAATGATTCAGTGCTTAAACATAATAAGGTACAAAGTGCACTAAAGTGGGTGGTGGCAACCTTAAAATAAGTATAATGAAAGCCAAAGACATCATATTCTGAACAAGTAAAGTTAATCTCATTTGGAACACTGCTGTCTTGAAATTATTCAGTAATTCAGTTAAGGTACAAATGCTTCATTAGTTTATCTTCAGTACAATGAAAAGAGACTTCAGGAATTTTCAATGGAATTAGTGGAATTAATTATTCTTTGTTTGAAAACCTATAAGTTTTACTCTTATAGTGGGATATGCTGAGCAGGTATTAAATTACTAAACAGATAAAGAACATCAGTATGAATTTGTGACAAATAGGTTATGTCTGACTGATCTCATAAATTTATCGATGAGATAACTGTTCGGGGTAGTTATCAACATACACTGCATTTTGGGGTCTACAGAGACCTAGATCTTCAGTACACTTTGTGATGAAAAATCCTTCTTAAAATGTTAGTTCCATTCATATTATGTCGTCTTGTTCACATTCATCTATTATATAACACACTAAAATGCCATATCCTTTAAATTTATTCAGTTCAGCAGTACTGTTAACAAGTACTGGCAATATTTGCAGATCAAAACACAAGGCAACAAAAATTTCCAACAATAAATCCTTTTTGCAGAATAGATGGGACAAGAATTAAAGTCCCCAATTTAAGGTGACTGGCAAAAGAACCAAAGGTGACAAAGAACAATATTGCTTAGACAATGTGGTGATGATTGGGAATGCCTTAGAATGTGGTGGAGGCCAATTCAATTGTGAATTTCAAATTGAAATTAGAGAATTAGTTGAATAGATAAAATTTGCAAAGCTATTTGTAAGGAGGTGGGACTAGCTAAGTTGCTCTTGGAAAGAAGAAGAACATGACATCGTGACATGCTGAATGGCCTCTACTGGGATTCGGTGATAATTGAGCATTTACGCAAACAAAAATGAAAACCATGTATTGCCACCAAACACAAGGAGCGTACCAAGTTATTATGTTGCCAGACTAAAATCAAATCAATACTCCCTAAGTGAGGAGGGATCAACTGGTTCCCCTTGTATATTCATCCTCCTGTCTGCACCCACATCCATGTCCTTCTGGTTTAGTTAAACCAGCTTATTTTTAAAAAAATCCTTCCTTTATGGATGCCTTTCTCCCAGACTGAATGTTATAAAAGGAGTCAGTTTAACAATACTTGAGTTAACAAAGAGGAGAAAGTGAGGTCTGCAGATGCTGGAGATCAAAGTTGAAACTTTATTGCTGGAACAGCACAGCAGGTCAGGCAGCATCCAGGGAACAGGAGATTCTTCGTTTCGGGCACAGGCCCTTCTTCAGGACCTGAGTTAACAAAGCTGAGCTTATTAGTTACTAAAAGTGAAAAAGCATAACCACACACACAAATACAGAGATAGATCAATAAGGAGTGAATTTAAACAAAGATAAAAGTTAAAAGATGTATGGATCAGTTTCTCTAGACACTTCATGAAAAGTAGATAAGTGGATTGTTAATAGTTGAACATTTGATTTTGCCATCCTTGGCATCATGGTTAGTTGCAATCTTTTTGTCCTGTTTCCTTTTTATATTGGCTGGCTTGTAGAGTTCAAAATGAGATAATCTTTCCTGTCCTTTTTCCTTTTGACTCTTTTGCTGACTATTTGAATTTCTGTGCTCAGTGGATTAGTGTTCACCTACCGTGCAGGGGTGACTAGATGATGGTTCTTTGACTGAGAGCTTCACAACATCCCTGGTCCTAAAACCCAGGCTAGCACACACAAACCTCAATTCACTTGCACACTTTCTCCTAAAAACACATAGAGAGCAATGCAGTTGGGTTTTAACCCCTTTATTATATATTCCTAGAAAGGCAAAACACCAAAATTGGCTGAAGAGGTGCTTTCTGCTGCCCAAGGGGAAGATGGTAATTTGTCCCATCATCCTTTGCTGTTATGTTTCTCCATGTCTGAAGTTTGAAGCTTCCCTGACACTTTACAAGTATGACATTCCATGGATGTCACACAAGGACATCTGCATCATTTTGTCTGTAGCAGTTATCTATTTTTTTAAAAATCTTGTAATTAAATGTTAAAAATGATCATAATACTCTGAGATTCTGATTCATCATCATGACACCATCGTTCCTAAAGGAATTGCAGACATGCAGCCTCATCATGCATCCCTACCAAATGTGGAAGTCAACCGATTGCATCAGTTTCCTGATGCACTGTCACATTCAGCATTTTTAAACTCACACCCAGCCAAATCCAAGCCCATGTGCTCTTCCACATTAAAAATCAGCCTTTATGTTCGGAAGTCAAATATGTTCTGAAGATAATGTACAAATATCAAACCAGGTTTTGGCTGCTTTAGACAGATGGTGATTTGATGCCATACTAGTGCAAAACAATGAACATTTGTTAACTATTTATATTTAGTAGATTATGGTTGAGCAGGACTTCACTAGAACATTCTTTGTTCATGTCCCAGTTCCATGTGACCTGTCATCATCCCACATTGGCCTTTACTGCTATGAATTTGGAGTATAAACATGGAGAAGTCTTGATACAACTGCACATGATGATAGTGAGGCCACACCCACAGTACTGTGTGCAGGATTGGTCCCTTATTAAAAAATGATATACTATCATTGGAGACTGTTCTAAAGAGATTCATGATGTGGATTCAGATGAAGGGATTAACATATCAAGTATGGCTAAAGGAGTTAAGTCTTTTTTCATTAGTGTTTAGAAGAATAAGGGTGATCTTTATTAAAATATGCAAAATTCTGAGCAGACTTGACAGGGTAAATGTTGAGATGTTTCCACTCGCGGGAAATCTGGAACTCAGGGATGTAGTTACATAACAAAATACTCAGTTAAAACTGAGATGCAAAAGAATTTTTTCTCGAAGAGGGTAGTGAATGTCTGGAATTCTCTACCCAGAGAGTTGTGGAGGCTAGATCATTGAAAGTATTTAAAGAGGAGGTAAATAGATTTCTAAAATATCAGAGTGTTGATGGGTACACTGAGATGGTTAAAAAAAGAGGAATTGAGGCCTTGACAGAACAGCCTTAATCTTATAGAATGGTGATCAGCATTGAGAGTCTGAATAGTCTACTCTGAATCCTAATTCTTATATTCTTATGACATCACCGATGATGCAGTCTAGTTATTAAATCCATATAGATGGGATCAGTAAATTACAAAAGAAGATAGACATACCAAATTAGTGGATAAAGTTGTGGCAGTTGGAATTTAATGCATCCAAGTGTTGGCCATGCACTTTGGATCAATGAAAGACAATTTAGAATGTTTTTAAAATGTTGAGTGATTGGGAACTGTAGAGGAATAAAAATATTTCTAGTACATCTACACAAGCCATGTGACACAAATGTGTATATACAAAAATGATCAAAAGGACTCATGGAATGTTGACCTTTATCTAATGAATTAGAATTTAAAAGTAAGAAAGTGGTGCTTTAAACTCCACAGAACCTTGTTCAGACTCATCTGAAGTATTGTGTCCAGCTTTTGCTATGGAACCACGGGAAAGATTCATTTTCCTTGGGAAAGGTATAATACAAATTCACCAGAAACACTGTCAGAGTTTACAGGAATAAATTCTGAGGATGGAGTTGATAGATGGTGCTTATGTTTTATTGAGTTCAGAAGATTGTGGTGTATCTAATTCTGGTATTTAAGATGATTAGATCACATAGATATAGAGAAACTCTTTCGAGCTAGGGAATGTGAACAACAGGGCATGATACAAGACGTTGGTGAGGCCACATTAGGAGTATTGCATGCAGTTCTAGTCACCCCATTATAGAAAATAAATTATTAAACTAAATAGAATGCAGAAAAGATTTACTGGGGTGCTACCTGGAATGGACAGTTTCAGTTATCGGGGGAGGTTGGATCGGCTGGGACATTTTTCTTTGGGGAGTAGAAGACTGAGGAGTAACCTTATAAAGGTCTATAAAATCATGTGAAACATAGATAACATAGATGGCCAACAGCCTTTCTCCAATTGTAAGTGAGTCTAAAACTTGGTTTAAGGTGAGATGGGAGAGATACAAAAGGGTCCAAAGGGGAATTTTTTTCAGAGGGTGGTGAATGTCTGGACTGGGTGCCAGAGATAGTGATGGCAAGGAATACAATTTTGTCATTTAAGGAACATTTAGACAGGTACACAGATGGGATAGGCATGGAAGGATATGGACCAAGCACAGGCAAATGGAACTAATTTAATTGTGAAAACTGGGCAACGTGGGCATGTTGGTCTGAAGGGCTTGTTTCCATGCTGTAAACCTCTATGACTCTATCGTAATGGGGCTAGATTTTTAAGGAAGTTTTTCACACAGAGGGTATTGAAAATGTGGAACTCTGTTGCCCAAAAATGGTGAGCCTGAGTTTTGTTAGGTAAGGGTATCAAGATAAATGAATCAAAGGACAGTTAAATGGCATTGAAGACCAGATAAGCCATGAGCTAACTAAATAGTGGAACAGGCTCAAAGGCTGAATAGTTTAATTCTCTTTCTTTACTTGATGATGGAAGATTTGATATGTAGCTTTAGATCACCTAAATATAATCCATTTTCAGATGTTGCATTATAGATAATTGAAGCAAGCTTGGCGATAATGACCTATGGATGGATTACTGTCCTCTTATCTACCCACGTGCACAATCACTACTGGAATTTTCTTTAGCCTCAGATATTACCTGTGAATAGTGCCAGTGTTTTATAGCACTTGTTAATAAAATTATCAAGCAGAACAAATTTATAGGTTATGGCATCTTTCCAACATTACCTAACCTAGTCCAGAGTTATTAAAAATTCCATAGAAAAATTATCCCCCACAATCTTTTTTAATTTAATTTATTTTCTTCAGCTATACAAACAGTCTCAATGTTTTAAAGATGTGTTACCAAATGGTCATAGCATGGAGACAGCACAGAATATGTATCAGATGGAGACCCTATCGAAAGCTGCATCTTTTTTTGTGCAAGAGCTGCAATATTATGCCAAGAATTTATTGGATGAATGCAACCATCCTACTGAAATTTACATGACATACTGACAGCACTGATAGAGAAACCTCATATATAGTTTGCCAAGTCCACAGATTTCAGATAAAGAAAAGGTAAACAAAGTGAAGTGGAAGGGCGATAAAAAGTGCAGGAGGGAGAGGTGGAAGGTGAGAAGAGGGAGAAATGTGAGAAATGGGCATATTGGAAGAGTTGATGGGTACGGAAACGAATAAGCAAGAAAATACAGCGGGATATAGATAAGCTGCAGAACTGGGCAGAAAGATGGCAAATGGAGTTCAATGTAGCTAAGTGTGAGGTGATTCACTTTGGTAAGAGCAACAAAAAGATGGGGTACTGGGCTAATGGTCGGATACTCGGTAGTGTGGATGAGCAGAGGGATCTTGGTGTCCATGTACACAGATCTTTGAAAGTTGCCACCCAGGTAAATAGTGCGGTGAAGAAGGCATATGGCGTACTGGCTTATATTGGTAGAGGAATTGAGTTCCGGAGTCCTGAGATCATGTTGCAGTTGTATAAGACTCTGGTGCGGCTGCATTTGGAGTATTGAGTGCAGTTTTGGTCGCCATACTATAGGAAGGATGTGGAGGCACTGGAACGGGTGCAGAGGAGGTTTACCAGGATGTTGCCTGGTATGTAGGAAGATCATATGAGGAAAGGCTGAGGCACTTGGGGCTGTTTTCATTGGAGAAAAGAAGGTTTAGGGGTGACTTGATAGAGGTGTACAAGATGATTAGGGGTTTAGATAGGGTTGACCGTGAGAACCTTTTTCCACGTATGGAGTCAGCTATTACGAGGGGGCATAGCTTTAAATTAAGGGGGGGTAGGTATAGGACAGATGTTAGGGGTAGGTTCTTTACTCAGCGAGTCGTGAGTCCATGGAATGCCCTGCCAGTAGCAGTGATGGACTCTCCCTCTTTATGGGCATTTAAGCGGGCATTGGATAGGCATATGGAGGATAGTGGGCTAGTGTAGGTTAGGTGGGCTTGGATCGGCGCAACATCGAGGGCCAAAGGGCCCTGTACTGCGCTGTATTCTTCTATGTTCTATGTTCTATAAAGACAGAAGTGAAAATAAACATCAAAAGACTGGATTCCATTGTGAATCTGTGAAGCACATTGTATTTCTTGTTTAAGAATCTAACAACATAACTGATGTATTTTTGAGATGTTGGGCATCCAGTTCTTTATGTCCTTGTGGATTTTGTTTATCTTGTTTTGGCTTTAGCATTCTTTTCCTGTGGGATAGTATAATGGCATAGCTATAAAATAAAAGCTACATTATTTCTAGCCTGAAACTGAAGAGTCATAATAAGACACGCTTAGTAATCAATTCAAACTGACAAACTCAATATCTTTTCTCAGAAACTCAACCTCCTTCAAGGTAAAAGCCAATTTGTGTCAAAATTGCTGAGCAAGACATTTGCAATAAGGATCTTACAGTAGTGAAATCACCTTAAAGACTAATGGAATGTCTCATAGTGAGAATATATTGCTGTCTAGTATCAGAGAACTCTGCCAAACTAAATCCACTTTGTTATCTTAGGACCTGGCATAAAACACCAAAAACTAAATGCATCTAAGTTTTTAAAAAATGAATTGGAACAGTCCTCACATGTCATTCTGACGAAGTTCATTCAGTCTTTTGCAGGATTAAACATTTGCTTTGGACACTTATATTCTTGCATTTTTATGGTGGAGCTTTAGATCATTATAAACTGATAATTAAATATTTTGCTGTTTAGATTAGACACATATATCTTAAGTAGGTTGCATTTAACAAGGATTTTTTTAAAGTATAAGATATTGAGGAATATTTCAAATGACAGTGATAATGAAGCAACATTTCTTGTAACCAGTCAACTGCTGTTGTAAATCATATATATTTAATTATGCCAGCTGATTACATATTTATGACTTAGCAGACTCATATCAGCAACATTAAAAGCTCACACTATTTTGTAATGGAAGCAAATGATTTTTCTGAGGTATAACTAAGAATAGAAAGATAGATAAATATTTTTGACTGGCACAGACATGACTTACTGAAGAATCTTTTCCCATGCTGTCGATCTCATGACTATATGACTCTATAAGGAGCTTTCAGATTTCATATTTGTTAACAAGAATCCTACTTGGTGTACACACACAGTACCCAGCACTCTTTTCTTATAGTAATCTGTGAAGATTACCATAACTCACCAATAAGAGAAAACAAAAATCATTTGTATTTCATTGAACCATTCATTATACTTAGGTCTGGATTGTATTTTCATAAATGATGATGATGCAATCATGACAATAAAAATAATTTACAGTCTATTTAATGACAATGAAGTGGAATTTACTGCCACTGAACAAACATGCATATTTAAACAGAAGTCTCCTGTCATGCCTTTGATACACTGTCAATATGACACAGATGAGAAATAAATCCTGTCTAAAGTGAAAAGATCAGTCATGCCTTTAGTAGCCTAAACCTAAACTCTTTTATTTCCTTCTTAAAATTCTGTAGTCATGTGGATCAATTTTACTTTCCTCCAGATCCCAGCTAGAATATTCTTCCTCTTAAATTTATCCAAATTGAATCTGGCCCTGCAGATCTTGTACTATTATATTTTTCTTTCTGGTAATATCTTAATCCTCATTGGGATTATTACTTCTAAAGTGCTCATTTAGTACCCCATGTAATCCCCACATTTATATTTTTACCAAATCTATTTTGTTACTTGTAACCAAATCTAGCAACATTCTCATTGAGCTATGCATTTTATTTTATTATGCATTCATGAGATGTGAGCATTACTGACTGGGCCAAAACACCCTGGAAAAGGTGGTGGTGATCTACCTTTTTGAACCACTTCAGGCCTTGGAAAGCAGGGACACCTACATTACTGTTAAGTTCCAGGATTTTAACACAACAATATTGAAGAAACAGTGATATTGTTCCAGGTCAGGGTGGTTTGTGGCTTGGAGGGCATCTAGCAGATTGTGATGTTCCCAATATTTGTTCTTGCATTGTCTCACATCTAATATGCAATATACAATTAAAGAACGTGCTCACAATATTATCACTGTATATGCATATGCATGTGATCTGATAGTATAAATGTCTTCATCTCCATCTTACTAAGTTCTTACACAACATGGTGCACTGAGGGAAGTGTGAAACAGTTTACCTCCAAATTGCTCAGGCACTTGAGTGCCCGTGGTTGTAATGTATATGGATACCATGAGCAGTCATAACGGTCCATTGAATTTGTCAGTACTATGTTATTATTGTTATAAGAACTAAATGTGGGTTTTAGAGGCTCTCAGCAACTCTGAACATTGCTGTTATCCTCTTTTAGTAGCTATGCGTCTGTACAGTTCTTCACACTAAATATCAGCACTAAATATCAGCATCCTTCCAATGCCATGTGACAAACTCATACCAAAAACAGTATCATTTATACCATCTCTTTGAATTGGCTGCAAGTGGCTGCCTGAACTGAGTGCCTCACTGCAGAGATCACATGACTAAAGCAAGCCAGGAAGGGTATTTGCACATGAAAGTATTTCAGTTCAAATGCAGTAAATCTTAGGTATCTGTGAGTTCACGACTCGTGAATTCACCCATCCACAACAAAAAGTAAGTAGCGACAAAATTAAACTTCCATGGGCAAACCCACACTTCCATGTCTTGAAACCTATTTTAACTTGTATTTTTAACAGGCTCTGCATTTGTGAGTTTCAAATTCGAAACCCTCACGCTTATGGAGTAATAATTGTATTAGACAGGGAGCCCCATCAACTTTTATTTCTATTTGTGTTTATGTCTACTTCTCTTTTGCAAGTTATTCATTAATCTAGTTCCACCACCATTTCAGGAAGTGTCCATTTCAGATCATAAAAATTACTGCTTTAAAAGAATTTTCACTTAATTTTACTTTGAGTTAATTTGCTAAATATGATAAATTTGCATCTTTTGTATACTGACAAACTCACTAGATAATTTAATCAACTCCATCAAAATCTGTGATTTCTGTCAGCTAAGGCTCCCTAATTGGACTAGATTAACAGCCAGGGAATTCATATTCTATGTGTCCACCTGATTGACCTCATCACAATTACTACAATTGCATACTGTATTATGGGATTGAATTGGAAGTTGACAGGAAGGTGCCAAGCTTGCCATCTCTTATTTTACTTGTCCCACTCAATATACACCCACCATGTTTAATATCAAAATTATTATTAAACATGTTGGGTATATTATATTAACACAAGTTTACTTTCCACTTGTCCAATTTGAATGCTAGGTTTCCTTTAATGCTATTATATGTCAGTCTTCCGAATAATTGCTTGTATTATTCCTGGTACATTTCCTGACTCCATGTATTGCAGTATATATTATTTCAGTTATTTTTCTTCTTGCAAAAACAAAGCTATTCCTTTTCCCATGAGGATTGAGTCTAAACTAGCCCAAAATCTTCAGTTCATTTTCTTCCCTGTTTGTACCTTGTCAATTGATGTTTATCCTCTGCATCTGTATTATACATGTCTTTTTTTTAACTGCCTGATTATTATCCTTATCTACTTCTTCCCTCTGGATTCACTGGGTCTAGTTTTTTCATTGTTAATTTTACTCTTTTGATTCATGGCTTTGCCAAAGCGTTTACACCCTGGCTGTTAAGGTGCAGTTTAAACTATGGAACAACTCCCATCTGGTATCAATGCTCAACAAATGGAATGTATTGATATTGGTCCATTCTTTTCTAGCACATGGATGGGAAAAAAATCTTGAGATTAACACATGCTATGTTCTACTCCTAAGCCTATTTCCCTTTCTTGTAAATTCTTCTTGCTGAACTACATGCCTTTCTTATATATGTTACTGGGAGACACATGTACTCCAGTGATCAGTTGTTGCCCTTGTTATGAAGTTGAAGACATTTACTGTATCCTTAAGAGAGAGTGACGACTTTTTTGGCAGCGAGAATTAGCAGGCAAATGTCATGTGACTGACCAGCAGTCTCAGAGTATACTGTAAAATTGAAAATATGTAACATTTGGCTGTAAACTAGATACCTCAGTCGTTTGTACCACCATTTGAATTTAACCAATCGTTTTAAATTATGCTCCAGGATACTAAAACCGAATAAAATTTGAATTTTATTGTTTTGACAACATCAAACCAATGAGATAATCCATTGTTTGGGATATAAATAAACTGGATTTTGAGAGTTAGCCAGAGAAAGAGCAACACCCTGCCATCTGGAGAGACTGCCATTCAAAACACTCTCTATCATACGAAACATCTTTGCAGGCAAAAGACCAAAGACACCCCAGGGAGATCTGCAGCAGAAGAAAACTAACATCGATGATAACAGCCGCTGTTTGGTTTTGAAAATTAAGTTGATGTAATTTTAATAGGGGCTTTTATTGGATCAGTGTATTGTTATAGAGTGAATGGTAGATAACAAGCAATTAAGAGACAGAAGGTTTAACATTGTAAATAGTTGTTGTTTAATGTTCACTTGTAGAGTTAAAGAATAAAACTGATATTTTCCTTTAAATAGTGGAACTTGAGTGTTCTCTGTTACACATATTTGAACAGATTACGAGGCAAAGTGAGCTTTTCTGTGTTTAAAAATGTGTTGCTGGAAAAGTGCAGCAGGTCAGGCAGCATCAAAGGAACAGGAGAATCGACGTTTCGGGCATAAGCCTTTCTTCGGGAATGAGGAGGGTGTGCCAAGCAGGCTACGATAAAAGGTAGGGAGGTGTGGCTTGGGGAGGGGCACTGGGAATACGATAGGTGGAAGGAGGTTAAGGTGAGGTGACAGGCCGGAGAGGGGGTGGGGGCGGAGAGGTCGGAAATGTTCAGCCACGGGGCGGTTGGGTTGGTTGGTGCGGGTGTCCCAGAGGTGTTCTCTGAAACGTTCCGCAACGTTCCCCACCAACCCAACCTCCACTCCCAGCACCTTCCCCTGCAACCGCAAGAAATGCAAAACTAGCGCCTACACCTCCCCCTTCACTTCCCCCCAAGGCCCCAAGGGATCCCTCCATATCCATCAGAAATTCACCTGCACCTCCACACAATCATTTACTGCATCCGCTGCACCCGATGTGGCCTCCTATACATTGGGGAGACAGGCCGCCTACTTGCGGAATGTTTCAGAGAACACCCCTGGGACACCCGCACCAACCAACCCAACCCAACCCAACCCAACCCAAGTGCTGAACACTTTAACTCCCACTCCGCCAAGGACATGCAGGTCCTTGGCCTCCTCCATCGTCAGACCATGGCAACACGACGCCTGGAGGAAGAGCGCCTCATCTTCCACCTAGGAACCCTCCAACCACAAGGGATGAATGCAGATTTCTCCAGCTTTCTCATTTCCCCTCTCCCCACCTTTTCTCAGTCCCAAACCTCAGACTCAGCATCGCCTTCTTGACTTGCAATCTTCTTCCTGACCTCTCCGCCCCCACCCCCTCTCCGGCCTATCACCCTCACCTTAACCTCCTTCCACCTATCGTATTCCCAACGCCCCTCCCCAAGCCACTCCTCCCTACCTTTTATCTTAGCCTGCTTGGCACACCTTCCTCATTCCTGAAGAAGGGCTTATGCCCGAAACGTCGATTCTCCTGTTCCTTTGATGCTGCCTGACCTGCTGCACTTTACCAGCAACACATTTTTAAGCTCTGATCTCCAGCATCTGCAGTCCTCACTTTCTCCAAGCTTTCCTGTGTGTTTGGTTTAATTAGCAGAAGGGTCCACCGTCGTGCCATAACAATATGGGGGCTTGGGTCCATGATTTGGACAGGTTTACACAGATCCAGTCTAAGATTTGAACAGATTTGGTACAAAAGATCACAGCAGATTTAAACACTTGCCAATTAATGTCCTAGATCTTTAAAAAAAAAGTAGGTGAGACAATTTGGTTACTTGTGGTTGGTTAGATTAAAGTGAGAGAAATGGCTCTTAAGATTGCTAAAGAGGTTCTGGGGTTTGAAGATGATTTCCAAATTTGTCAAGAAAGTTTAGAAGGACAGAAAAATATCATACTTTTTGAATTAGCAAAGAAGTTGGATTTGGGTTTAACCAAGGGCTGAAATTGTAAGGGAGTTAGTTGTGCACTTAGTTGTGTCAGAAAAACAGACAAGTGCAGTAGAATTAGACAAACGTAAATTACAGTTGGGAGAAATACAGTTAGAAGATAAACAAAAGGGAGAGAGAAAGAGAAAGAGAGGAAAAAGAAAGAGAGAGAAGGTTCTTAGCTGAGCAAAGAGAGAGAGAGAGAAGAAAGAGAAAAGGAGAGAGAACTTGAACTTCAGAAGTTGCGACTTAGTCAGCAAAGTCAAGTTAACAGGATAGAGATAAAGAGAGAAGGTAGTGATATGTACAAAGATGTTAAAACACTGCCATATTTTGATGAGAAAGATGTTGAAGCCTTCTTTATTTCATTTGAAAAATTGGCTAGACAGATGGAATGGTCAGCGGACTTGTGGGTAATGCTAGTTCAGACTGAGCAGTCAGCAAGTATTTGTAGCACTGGCAGATGAGGGGTCAAGAGATTATGAACAGGTCAAACAGGCTTTTTGATTGCTTATGAATTGGTACCAGAAGCGTATAGAAAGCAGTTCAGAAACATAAAGAAGGAACTAGGTCAGACTTAGGTTGCATTCGAAAGAATTAAACATAGTAATTTTGATAAATGGATGTGGGCCTTTAAAATAGATAAGACCTATGAGGTTCTAAGAGAGATTATTCTGCTGGAGGCGTTTAAAAACTTACTTCCAGAGATGATAAGAATTTATGTGGATGAACAGAAAGTTCAAGAAGTGAGAAGGCAGCAGAGATGGCAGATGAGTGTACATTGGTACAAAGTTTAGCTTCCAGCAAGAATTTCATCTAGTGAGGGATAGAAATTGGGAGAAGGGGAGATCCTACACAACAAAACAAAGAGTAGAGGACGCCGGTAATTGTTTATCACAGGTTAAAAAAGAATCCCAAGAGGGTGGAAAGGAGGTGAAAGGCCTCAGGTGTTTTCACTGTAATGGAGTGGGACACAGAAAATTACAGTGCCAGTGGTTTAAGAAGGGCACTGGGAAAAGGTGTTTTCACTGCCAGAAGGTGGGACGCATAAAGTCACAGTGCTGGTCATTAAAGAAAGGCACAGTGGGAAAAGATGCAGTAGAAGAAGCTAAACCAGTGGCATTAGTGAAAGTAGTAAAGGAAACCCCAAGAAAGGTTGAGGAGCTGCAGGAGAGTGCACAGCCCTGGCAAAGGCTGGGTATGGAGTTAGTGCCTGATCTCTATACCTCTGTGGATAAAGTTTACTCAGAAGAAACAGGGGGAGAAGGACAAGAAGTTATCATTTTGAGAAATACAGGTTCTAACCAGTCTCTAATAGTAAGAGATAGCGTATTTGCACTTTTTCTGACCTCTTACCTGGGATAATGGTAATTTGTGGGATAGATGGACAGAAATTTAGCATTCCGCTATGTAAGATCAGGTTGGAGTGCCAACTCAAGGCAGGGGAAGTAACAGTAGGAGTGATTGACAGAGTGTCAGTTGCAGGAATATAGTTTGTTCTTGGGAATGGTTTAGCAAGGTCTAAGTTGGGAGTGACACCCCTTGTTGTGGAGAAGCCAAAGGAAGACCAGGAAACTGAGGAGTTAAAAGAGAAATACCCTGGAAGTTTTCCAGACAGTGAAGTAACAAAATCCCATTATCATAAGTCACAGCACAAAATAAAAAAAAGGAAAAGATGAAGGAGTTCACGGACACCCTGTTTGACGTAATAGTGCAGGAAAAAACCTGAACAGACAGAGGGTCAGGCAGAAGTGTTTCGTCCTGAAAGGCTAATGGACTTACAACAAAAAGATGAGGCAATAAAAGATATATATGTTGATGCATACTCAGAAAAGAAGGCAGAGAATATTCCTGAGGGTTATTATCTTAAAGATAGCATCCTAAAATGAAAATGAAGACCATGGCAGGTTAGTGCAGAGGAGAAATGGGCAGAAGTGCACTAGATTGTGATGCTGGTAGCATACGGATAGGAAGTGTTATGGGTAGCACGTGAATTACCAGTAAGAGGTCACCTCGGGATATAAAAGACTCAAGCTAAGGTACAAAAGCATTTCTATTGGTCTAGAATGCACACAGACGTGGTTACCTTTTGCCATACATGCCAAATGTTAGATAAATTATAGTCAGTAATAAAACTAGCACTTTTGTTGCCAATTCCCACATTTGAAGAACCTTTCACACGGGTTATAATTGATTGGGTAGGTCCCCTTCTGAGAACTAAAAGTGAGAACCAGTACTTGCTAACCATAATGGATGTGTCTACCAGATCTCCAGAAGCAATTCCATTATGGAGTATTAAGGCAAAAAGGGTGGTAGAGGAGTTAGTAGCTTTCCTCACTCAGTATGGGCTACCCAGAGACATTCAGTCAGACCAAGGGTCTAATTTTACTGCTAGGTTGTTTCAGAAAGTCATGGATAGCTTAGATATACAGCACTTTAAATCCCAGGGAGCTTTAGAAAAGTGGCATCAGACCCTGAAGACAATGTTAAGATTGTACTGTCAGGATTATCCAAATGATTGGGATAAAGGTATCCCATTCATATTGTTTGCCATTAGAGATACCCCAAATGAATCTACTCAGTTTACTCCCTTTGAGTTAATATTCAGACAGAAAGTGAGAGGTCCTTTAAAATTAAGAGAAATTGACAGGACCGAAGTCAAAGATCTCACACTAGGATTATGTACCGGAGGTGTGGGAGAGATTAAATCGGGTAGGTGAGTTAGCTGAACAGCACCTGAAGAGGGCACATAATAGAATGAAGCAGGTGGCAGATAATAACTCTAAAGTACAAATGTTTTCCTGTGGGGATGCTGTATTAGTATTGTTACCAATGGTAGGAGATCCCTTCAAAGCCAGGTTTAGTAGTCCCTATCAACTGGAGAAAAAGTTGAGTCAGGTAAACTATCTGGTAATGATGCCAGATAGAAAAACTGTATCGGGTTTGTCATGTGAATATGTTGAAACATTATTATAATAGTGGGAAGGAACTGGAGAAACAGGTGTTAGTTACTACCCCGCAGAGTGAGAAATCAATTCCAGATGTTACGGAGTTTGATGTGCTTCAAAATAGGTTAAACAATGAGGAAGATCTTGAGAAGTGCAATAGGTTAGTAAACTATCTGCCTCAGGAGGAAAGAACACAGTTGAAATGTTAGGTGTAGCTGTACGAGGACATATGCAGAAATAAGTTGGAAAGGACTAATGCTATTGTGCATGATGTAAAAGTAGGGAATGCTGTTTCAATAAAACAAAACAGACATAATTCTTTCAAAGCCACATAGGTACAGATGTTCAACGAAGATATCATCAAACCAAATCAGACCAAATAGAGTTCGCCGATCTTGTTAGTTCCCAAATTTGCGGGACTCAATGATGTTTTGTGAACTATTGGAAGGTCATTTGCCATAACAAAATCAGACTCATACCCAATACCAAGATTGGAGGACTGTATAAAGAAAGTTGGACAAGCCAGTTATATCACAAAGTTGAACTTACTGCTTGGTTATTGGCAGGTACCTATATCAGAGAAAACAAAAGAAATTTCTGCAGTTGTAACCCCAAATCAGTTCAAAGTGGTACCTTTCGGAATGAAGAAAGCACTGGCCCATTCCAAAGACTCATGAACAGAGTTGTAGCTGTGTTAACCAAATGATCATTGAAAAGGAATCATTGAGTTTGGTACTGTCCTTACAACATTTTAATGTTTATGTGATGAACAATGTGGCGGAGACAGTTGTGTACACGGATCACAATCCTCTTACATTCTTGGAATGATTTAAAGACAAGAACACGAGATTATTTCATTGGAGTTTTACGTTACAGACTTTTAATTTACAAATCATACATGTTGTGGGTCATCAGAATGTGATAGCAGATGCATTATCACAGATTTAACGGATAAAGTATAGATGAGATTGAACAGATATTGACACATATAATGGAGTTAAGAATTAGGAAAACAAATTAAGCCACCTTTTTATTATGATGCTTCATTTTTTTCTTAAGAAGGAGGTGTTATGAAGTTGAAGGTGTGTACTGTATCTTTAAAGGAGAGTGAAGGCTGTTTTGGCAACTGTCATGTGACTGACTAGCAGTCTTAGAGTGTACTGTAAAATTGAAAATATGTAACATTTGTCTGCAAATCAGATACCTCAGCTGTTTTGACCTGTTTTGAATTTAACCAATCAGTTTAAATTATTAAATATTAAATATTAAAACCCATTCAAATTTGAATTTAACTGTTTTGACAACATCTAACCAATGAGACAATCTGATGTTTGGGATATAAATAAACTAGCATTTTGAGGATTAGCCAGAGAGAAAGAGACTTGCAACCTGCCATCTAGATAAAGAGACTGCCATCCAAAACACTCTCTATCACAGTGGCACGTGGTTAGAACTGCTACCTCACAGCGCCAGAGACCCAGGTTCAATTCCCACCTTGGGCAACCGTCTGTGTGGAATTTGCACATTGTCTATGTGGGTTTCCTCCAGGTGCTCCGGTTTCCTCCCATAGTCCAAAGATGTGCAGGTTAGGTGAATTGGCCATGCTAAATTGCCTGTAGTGTTAGGTGTAGGGGAATGGATCTGGGTGGGTTGCTCTTTGGAGGATCAGTGTGGACTTGTTGGGCCAAAAGGCCTGTTTCCACACTGTAAGTAATCTAATCTTTGCAACAAAAAACCTAAGACAACTCAAGGAGATCTGCAGCAGAAGACGACAACAGCCGCTGTCTGCTTTTGAAAATTAAGTTGATGTAATTTTAATAGGGACTTTTATTGGATCAGTGTATTGTTATGGAGTGAGAGGTAGATAACAAGCATTTAAGAGAAAGGAGGTTTGGAGTTGTAAATAGTTGTTGTTTAATGTTCACTTGTAGAGTTAAAGTATAAAATTGATATTTTTCTTAAAATAGTAGAACTTGGGAATTCTCTGTCACTCATACCTTAAGAGAATACGAAGCAAGGTGAGTTTTTCTGTGTGTTTGGTTTAATTAGCAGAAGGGTTTACCGCCATGTCGTAACAACCTTCACATTGCTTAAGCTCCCCAGATTATTGATTATGCCCCTTACTCTCATTCCTGGATGGCAAGAGAGCATTCCTGTTCTAAATTAAGATCACATCTGATGCTTAAAAATCCTTTTGCATATTAAGATCAACAATTATTGTTGGACTCAATTTAATGAATATTGAGTGGGAATCATGAAAGCTGCAGCTCTTAAATGATTATTACTCCATTTTGCACTTCTGTTACTGAAGAAGAGCAATGAATGTATACATGGAATAGTGATAACAAATTGGAGGTTATGTTGGAAGAAGAACAATCTGGGTGACAAACACTTTATGACTCAGCACAAGACTCTCCTCAGGAATGCAAGCACAGCTACCTATAGCAAGCTGCCACCAGAAACGTCATCAAACAGGCTGTTCACATGGTCAAGTAATGCGGGACTATTTGTGAGGAACTTTGCAATACACTGCTGAGTAGGTATCAAATTCAGCGGTGCTTGTTACATGCTTCAAAATGAGGGACTAAGCCTCATCACAACCTCAAAATTACAGCAAGAACAGAGTGATCATACGGAGAGAAAGTACAGGATTTACAAAGACACCGGGAGAGCTCCAGCTATCAGACCTTTCAATGTGTAGCCCTTCAAACAGTGCTTCACATATTGTCTCATACCAGCCCACAAAAAGATCCATTAAGCACTACCTTACCAAGCAGCCCCTTTAACAGCGAGTTAGTGTTCTGGGCTGTATGTTGTATCAGTATTATTTTTAGTTATGCAGCATGATCAGGTAAAAGGATAGTTACAATCATTCAATTCCTTCAGTTACAACACCTCAATCTTGACCTGGTCAAGTATCACTTTGCATCATGTACATGTTAATGAAAGCCATGAGAACTGGATTTGGAAGATTTAAAGTATACAGTAACCATAGAGCTTGAACCTGTAAAAGTTAAGCACTTGTTATCCATCAGAATTCATTTTTTATTTATATTCTAAATTACATGTTAATGCAAACAAAAACATTGTCAAAGCTGTGCCACCCTAAAATTCACCTGGAATATTAAACAATTTTGCAATTACAGAGAGAAATAATTTTAATGTCAATATTTTCCTTTGATTAACTTGTGCAAATCTGAGAGATGTCAAGTTGAAACTCCTTTCACTTTGGATTACACACCAATTGAGTTTTGAACAATGATTTTCAGAACCTGACAGTATCTGTCATCAGTCGGCTGCACTGCACTGACTAATCTGAGTATTTCAAATGAAAGGTCACAAAGATTGGCATTTCTGCTGAGGTTTCAATGCTACAATATTTAAGAGTGTATGACATTTCAAATTTGCTTTTTGGCTCTTATTGAATTCTAACTGGATCAAATATGACATGTTTCCAAGTAATTTCTGATATTACCAGTTGCTTGATTAGTCTAATATGAAGTAGGAGAAAGTGACGACTGCAGATGCTGGAGATCAGAGTCAAGAGTGTGGTGCTGGAAAAGCACAGTCAGTCAGGCAGCATCTAAGGAGCAGGAGAATCAATGTTTTGGGCATAAGCCCTTCATCAGGAGGTCGTATGCCCGATATGTCAATTCTCCTGCTTCTCAGATGCTGCCTGACTGGTTGTGCTTTTCCAGCACCACACTCTCTACTCTAATATGAGGGCAACTTTCAGTCTCTCAGTCACCTCAATATAGCTTTTATTACTGGTTTTCCTGAAAGTCACATTGTGATCTTACAGTCTATCAAACACATTATCTCTCCATGTTTGATTATTGAACATCAAGTTGTAAATGCTGACATTATAGTCCCAGTATTATATATACACAAATGTGCACACTTCCATCTTTTAAAAACAAAATCAAAAGCTATTTATGGTTAATGTATGATGTGCAATTTGGAAAAAAAAACACAAAGCAATCTGATATTTGCACCACAGCAGAAATGATAACACACACACAATCTGATTAATGGGCTGCCTGAAAACAACTGACATTTTAAATTGACAGATTGTGTAAACACAATGTTGTGACAATGGAGGACCTCCAACTAATTGTAGAGCCAAATTTGTGCCACAAAGAATTTACAAACCATGTTTTGTTCATTATATCATAATATTTTGAGTATCCATCTTTTGGTGTTTGTGAGGACTGTGCAAGGAACAGGTAGGCACAACTCACTAATCCAACAGTTTCCCAAAATAGTGGAGTTGCTCAAGCCTGAAATGTGAAAGTATTGAGGTTGAGGCTGGTTGTGTAGGATTGAGGTTTCAAATTAATTTACATTCCATTTAACTGAATCCCATACATATTGGGGGCATAAATTTCCCCTAATGGGAATTGTATAGAATCTCTGGAATTTTGGAGAGAAAAAATATTTTAAATTCAATCATATATCTTGTGTAATAGAGGAGAAAGTGAGGACTGCAGATGCTGGAGATCAGAGCTGAAAGTGTGTTGCTGGAAAAGTGCAGCAGGTCAGGCAGCATCCAAGGAGCAGGAGAATCAACGTTTCGGGCATGAGCCCTTCTTCAGGAATCTTGTGTAATGGGTTTACATTGCCCATTAGGGGTAGGAATAGCATACTGTATTAATGTACCTCTTGTCACATGTAAGCATGTGACTGCTGCCATAAAGAACTCACTGCAGGTATCCAATTTACAAGCAATTCAAAAAAGATGTGATACATTCCAGAATGCTGTCTTTGAGTGTGTAACATAGTGTTAGACTGGAGCTGAGATTGAGTGTGGCAGAGTGGTGTAACAGCACATCATGGTGTTGGACGAGAGCTAAGATTGAGTGTAGAGGAGCAGTATGACAGCACATCTATGAAAGAGGAAGACAGGAATATTCTCAGAATCATTCTGGGGGCCATCATGGTTCAATTATCTAATGCCAATCTCTTGCCTTTTGCCCCATGTCCTAGAACACTGTTTCTTTCCAAAATGTTGGATTGAATCACAACAATTCTATGATTGTGATCTCGAGGAACAAGTCACAGGAGCTGATACCTAGCATTCGCCAAATCCTCAGCAATCATTATGGAACCTTTTCACTCCACTCCACTTCCAGGTTACTTCAGAAGCAGCATTTACATTGGAGGGCACACCAATAGCTAGCACTGAGAGACGGCAGCAGGGACAGTTGGTGCACAGGGACAGACACCCAGCTCAGGGAATGGACTAGGTTTCATCTCAGAACTCATTTGTTCCCTTAATGCTCACTCACTTAGTGGCTACCTGCATGCTCACAGCATCCATGCTTTGCCTTTTCTTGCCATGTCTGTTAGTATAATGGTGTTTTAGCTGGAGCCAAAGCCTATCAGTAATACAGACACATGGACAGGTTACTCATTAGTAGGGATCTGTCTGGAGGTTGTGAGGGAATATCTGGATGTACAGCACAACTACAGCATGTATCGGTTGCCTGTACAGCCAAGTCATTGCATGTTTATTCAACCAAATGATCATATTGGAAACTGGGAGGGGGCTAGTTCTCTGTTCACTCAATTTGGGGAAGCTGTTAGACTGGTCCTTGGTACTGTCAGTCACAGGCACAGACCAGGAGCTTGGTCACAGTCAGTTACCACCTTTGGACAATTACCACGACAGGATCTGTCCGATTGCTCTCTGGGGAGTGAGTATTACTCAATCCTACATGGCCGGCACCAGCAGTCAGGGGAGTTGTCTATTGTCAGTTGGGCAACTGCAAAGACAGTATTTGAGAGTCTGGTCAAGTAGTGTCTAGGGACTACTCATCAAGTTAGCCAAAGATCCGGGGTAATCACAAACCTGGGTCTGTCTGTCAAGTGTTGAGGTTTGTTGTGGGGGGGGTGGGTTTTGGGGTAAAAGGGGCCAAAGCGATCACTGTCAAAAGGGGAACTGCAGTGGGGAAATTGGGAGTAAGCAGAGGCATTTTCAGATCTGGGAACAAAGAGAGTGACAGGAGAATATCAACATTTATAGGGGGAGTACATCGAACAACATTGGACGGCATGAAAGTCTCCAGGAGGAAGATTATTGGTAGTATCCATTACCATGGCTTCGGCAGAGGGAGAAGGAAGGAGCAGGTTGGGAGTCATTACTGTGTAATGCTGGAGTTCACTCTCACTACTTGTTTCAGACCCATTTTATCAGGTTTTCCATGATTCAGACAGCTTAGTCAG
Source organism: Chiloscyllium plagiosum (assembly GCF_004010195.1). NCBI lineage: Eukaryota > Metazoa > Chordata > Chondrichthyes > Orectolobiformes > Hemiscylliidae > Chiloscyllium > Chiloscyllium plagiosum. The sequence continues at coordinate 57,957,375 of NC_057712.1, forward strand.
TGGTGGTATTGCCAAACCACTCTTGATGATGGACATTAAAGTCTCCCATCCAGAATACATTCATGCCCTGGAGACCTTTGGTGATTTCTCTATGTGATGTTCAACATGGAGGAATATTGATACATCAGCTAAGATGAAGGTGATGCAGAAGGGAATAATCATCATGAAGCTTTCTTGATCATTTTGTGCATGAAAGTTATTAGTCATAGAGTCATAGAGATGTACAGCACAGAAAGAGACCCTTCAGACCAACCTGTCCATGCCGATCATATGTCCCACCCCAATCTAGTCCCACCTGCCAGCACCCGGCCCATATCCCTCCAAACCCTTCCCACTCATATACCCATCCAGATGCCTCTTAAATGTTGCAATTGTACCAGCCTCCACCACTTCCTCTGGCAGCTCATTCCATACATGTATCACCCTCTGAGTGAAAAAGTTACCCCTTAAGTCTCTTTTATATCTTTTCCCTCTCACCCCAAACCTATACCCTCTAGTTCTGGACTCCCCCATTCCAGGGAAAATACCTTGTCCATTTACCCTATCCATGCCCCTCATAATTTTATAAACCTCTATGAGGTCACCCCTCAGCTTCCAGGGAAAACAGCCCCAACCTGTTCAGCCCCAACCTCTAGCTCAGATCCTCCAACCCTGGCAACATCCTTGTAAATCTTTTCTGAACCCTTTCTAGTTTCACAGCATCTTTCCACTCATGTGTTTGAGAGTCACGGAGGTCACCTAACCAAATTCCCTGTCTAACTGTATACCATCGTGCCACTACTGGGCAAGAGTTGAGAAAGTGTGGTGCTGGAAAGAGGACAGCAGTTCAGGCAGCACTTGAGGAGCAAGAGTATCGATGGTTCAGGCTTAACCCTTCAATAGCACTGGAGAGGTGGGAGAGGGCTAAGAAATAAATGGGGTTGTGGGGGCTAGGGGAAATGTAAGTGAGGTGGTGATCGGTGGGTAAAGGTAGGAGGTGACAGTGATAGGTCAGTGGGAAGTGTGGAGCAGATAGGTGGGAAGGAAGATGGACAGATAGGCCAGGTCAATAGGGTGGAGCCAAGTCGGGGGGTTGGATCTGGGATGTGGTCGGGGGAGGGAAGATTTGGAAACTGGTGAATTCAATGTTAAGACTGCGTGGTTGTAGGCTACTGAGGCAAAAGAAGAGGTGTTCCTCCTCCAGTTATCTACCATCCCAATTACCTTTCCCCTAGTCCCACCTCTGACCCCTTATTTATTTCTCAGCCCCATTCTCCATCTCCAATCCTGATGAAGGGTTAAGCCTGAAATGTCTACTTTCCTGCTCCTTGGGATGCTGCTGACCTGCTGTGCTTTTCCAGGGCCACCCTTTTTTGACTCCTACTACCCATTATATGAAGGTGGGTAACCTTGGCACTCATCTCCTCAAACCCCCAACCACCAACACACCTTCACAAAAATGGCCTCCAGGCAAGACTTTCAAGCTCCAAATGGTCTTTGATCTTGGCCCCACAGGTTTGCAATCCTGCCCCGGCTTTCATTCCTATAGGAATAGTGTATCTTGAGGGTCTAGCTCAGACTAAATGTCGTCAATGGTCAAACATTGTGAATAATACCTTTTTTAACTCAAATATGAATAGTCACTTAAGGTGTGGTATTAAGGAATTTCCAGCACACAAAAAAAATGATGATCTCAAAAAGACATTCCAGTCCATTCGACATGTCCCACACAATTATAATACACTCTCCATCTGGAATGGAAAATTACGAGCTGATAAAGGCAGAAAAATTCTTTTAAAAAAGGCTAATTTTGGAGACAAAGTGAGTATCTGGGAGGTTCCTCCCAAAGACAAAGGTAATCAAATCAGTTCAGGATGTTGCTTTGACTGCTGTTGTCACGTAACACTTACCTTGTCTGAGCAGTGACCTCCATCCCAGCCAGAACCAAGTGCAACTCTCAGTTGAAAGTTCCCAGCACTCATCAACCCAGGCAGCAGACAGTTTAGATTACTTACAGTGTGGAAACAGGCCCTTCGGCTCAACAAGTCTACACTGACCCTCAGAAGAGCAACCAACCCAGACCCATTCCCCTACATTTACCCCTTCACCTAACACTATGGGCAATTTAGCAAGGCCAATTCACCTAACCTGCACAGTTTTGGACTGTGGGAGGAAACCGGAGCACCCAGAGGAAACCCATGCTGACATGGGGAGAATGTGCAAACTCCACACAGACAGCTGCCTGAGGTGGGAATTGAACCCGGGTCTCTGGTGCTGTGAGGCAGCAGTGCTAACCACCATGCCGCCCAGTTCCAGACTGTTATCTGAGGAAAGAACCGTCTTCTAACACCTAACCTAATCCTGACCTTTTGTGACTTTAAATTGTGATTCTGGTCCTCCCTAACTTATTTGATCCAAATAGGTTGTCTACACATACAGTTTATTTACTCAATCATTGTTCTCAAAAGGCAAGAAGAATGAATTAGATCCTGTTTTCTTTTTACTGCTCCTATTTTATTACGAACAATTCATTATTAAACAGATGCTAGTGTGTGTGTGTGTGAGAGAGAGTGAATGAGTGACAAAGGTATTTAAAAAGTAAGACAAAAAACTGAACACAAAACAAAAGAAAACCAAAGGATATTCCCAAATAAAAAATGATGAAGTTTATTCAGAAGTAGAAGAAATAAAGATAATGCAAAACCCTAACTGTCCTTGTGATAAATAGTACCTGCTTTACTTTTGCAGTAATTACTAATCAAGCAGCACATATTAAACCAAGAAATGACAGATGCTAGGCCATAGGTCCTAGGTTGCACTCTAATTTTAGCATTCAATCAGCATTCAGAGACAGCATCAGCTTCACACTGTTCATTGTCATGACAACGGATCAGAACCCAAGTACAGTGGATATTGTTAACTTTTAGCTTCACAATGTGTTTTTGAAAATAAATGCTATCGTCTAAAATGGCTGTAGATATAGATTCAGTTGCTGTCTGGCAAAGTCCTGTGTAAGACCAACAGAATATTGCATCTGTAAAGTGTTAGGAAAAGTTCAGAGAGAAAAACGTAACAAGCAGTGATAATTATGGATGCAAACTACCTTCCCCTAAGCCCAGTAGAATGCAACTTCTTGCAGAATGTGTGCGTTTTGGCCTTCCAGGAATGTGCAATAAATCGTTAAATATCAACTTTTAATACACTACGTCGTGTGTTACTGACCTGACATTCTACTGTATAGACTATTGTGCTGTGAGAGTTATAGCCCTTAAAACACCCTTGCATTTTTGGTAAAGAAATAGAAATGACTGAGATTTTAAAAGTTGTGTTGGCCTTCATTTAACTCAATGACTTACTTATTTGGCTCAACTTTGGCATTTACCTTTAAAACAGTGAGAAATCCAATGAGACCACCTTTTTAAGTCACTTCTTCACAGTAGAACATGTTCACTTCCCTTTTTTATCACTGTCACTCTCCTCTGGGCTGGTAATATTCTATAAATGCTTACATGATCACAACTACTCACAGCATTCCAAAGTAGCCTGAGCAAGATCTTTAATGGTAGATATAGAACCTATTCTGATTCATATTTTATTCCTCTGCTCACATCATAAGCATCTTATTTGCCTTCAAAAACTGTAGATAAACATTGAAACTATCACTTACCTATGAAACTATAAATACATTTGTGGTATAAAACTGTTCAGTGTTTGATTATGTATCTGGGATCTGTTCTTGCTGTGCTATGAGACTACCCTGTGTGTGGTTACAGAGAGAAACAGAAACTTAACCAAAGCAGAAAGCTATATGCATGAGAGAACAGATTTTCATTTTAAAAAAATTGTGGCTACAGTTCCTTTGGAGTACATAAAAACATTAAGTGAAAGGCTAGCTGAAATGAATAAGTGCAAACTAATTAATGTATAAATGAGGAATTAAACAAAGACTTAATTATTAAATAGCAAAGGAATTACTATAAATAGTTTGTTTTGTGCCATAGAGATATGCAAAAAAACACGAATGTTCCAGTTAAACCTACCTGTGAACTAACCTCAGAACACATCATACCACCCAAACCATCTAGATATTGTCAAACCTTTGGTCATCAAAAAATACACTTGACTTCTCTCCATGATTTTTATTCTAATGTGGACAATCATTTACCCCTGAACTGCAGCAACCTTTCAGGGACATGAGTTGCTTCATCAGTGACCTTGCATCCATCATAAGGTCAGAAATCAGAATGTTTGTTGCTGATTGCTTTCAATCACACTTACAATTCCTCAGGCCATGCACAAAGATCTGACTAATGTACGGTCTTGCGCTTGTAAGGTTTACATAAAATTAGTGTCACACAAGTGTCAGGTAATATCTTCAAAAATAAGTCTAACAACTTATAGTGGGCGGCACGGTGGCACAGTGGTTAGCACTGCTGCCTCACAGCGCCAGAGACCCAGGTTCAATTCCCGCCTCAGGCGACTGACTGTGTGGAGTTTGCACGTTCTCCCCGTGTCTGCGTGGGTTTCCTCCGGGTGCTCCGGTTTCCTCCCACAGTGACAAAGATGTGCAGGGCCAGGTGAATTGGCCATACTAACTTGCCTGTAGTGTTAGGTAAGGGGTAAATGTAGGGGTATGGGTGGGTTTCGCTTCGGCGGGTCGGTGTGGACTTGTTGGGCCGAAGGGCCTGTTTCCACACTGTAATCTAATCTAATCTAATCTAAACTTCTCCGTGATGGTGAGTTGCAATAGCAGCATCAAATTCTCAGCTATCAATCCACTGGGAGGTTAACATAGAAACACAATTGGACCAGTCATATAAATACTACAACAGCAAGTCTAATTCTGGGAAATCCATGTCAAGGAACTCAATTTCTGACTCCCTAGAGCTAGGTGGACGACTTTCAAAGTCCCACCTGGGACACATTGATAGGCCTGGAATGTTGGGGTGCTATGATGTTGGATGACCAATGGTAGGAAGGAAAATTAAAAATCAGGGGTCTTTGTTGGCATAGAGTCATAGAGTCAACAGACCCTTCAGTCCACCTCATCCATACTGACCAGATATCCCAACCTAATATCCGTCTAAACCCTTCCTATTCATATACCCATCCAGATGCCTTTGAAATGTTGCAAATTGTACCAGCCTCTACCACTTCCCCTGGCAACTCATTCCATACACGCACCACACACTGCTTGAAAAAGTTGCCATTTAGGTCTCTTTTATGTCTTTTTTCTCTCACCCTAAACCTATGCCCTCTAGTTCTGGACTCCCCCACCCCAAGAAAAAGACTTTATCTATTTATCCTATCCATGCCTCTCATGATTTTGTAAACCTCTATAAGGTCACCCCTCAGCCTCTGACGCTCCAGGGAAAACAGACCCAGCCTATTCAGCCTCTCCCTGTAGCTCAATTCCTCCAACCCTGGCAACATCCTTGTAAATCTTTTCTGAACCCTTTCAAGTTTCACAACATCCTTCCGATAGGAAGGACACCAGAATTGCATGCAATTTTCCAAATAGCCGATGTCCTGTACATCTGCAATATGATCTCCCAACGTCGAAACTCAATACTCTAACAATAAAGGAAAGCATACCAAATGCCTTCTTCACTATCTTATCTATCTGCGACTCTAGTTTCAAGAATTTATGAACCTGCATTCCAAGGTCTCTTTGTTCAGCAACACTCCCCAGGACCTTATCGTTAAGTATATAAGTCCTACTAAGATGTGCTTTCCCAAAATGCAGCACCTCGCATTTATCTAACTTAAGCTCCATCTGCCACTCCTCAGCCCATTGGCACATCTGATCAAGATCCCATTGTAATCTGAGGTCACCTTCTTCGCTGCCCACTATACCTCCAATTTTGGTGTCATTTGCAAACTTATTAACTATACCTCTTATGCTCACATCCAAATCATTTGTATAACTGACGAAAAGTAATGGACCGTGCACTGATCCTTGTGGCACTCCACTGTTCACAGGCCTCCAGTCTGAAAGACAACCCTCCACCACCACCCTCTATCTTCTATTTTGCGTCACTTCTGTATCCAAATGGTGAGTTCTCTCTGTATTGCATGAGATCTGACCTCACTAACGGGTCTCCCATGGGGAACCTTGTCGAACGCCTTACTGAAGTCCATATAGATCACTTCTATTGTTCTGCCCTCATTAATCCTCTTTGTTACTTCTTCAAAAAACTCAATCAAATTTGTGAGACATGATTTCCCACACACAAAGCCATGTTGACTATCCTTGCCTTTCCAAATAAATGTAAATCCTGTCCCTCAGGGTTCCCTCCAACAACTTGCCCACCACCGACATCAGGCTCACTGGTCTTGTAGCTCCCTGACTTGTCCTTACCACCTTTCTTAAATAGTACGTGTTAGCCAACCTCCAGTCTTCCAGCACCTCACCTGTGACCATCGATGATACAAATATCTCAGCAAGGGCCTAGCAATCACTTCCCTAGCTCCCCACAGAGTTCTAAGGTATACCTGATGAGGTCCTGGGGATTTATCCACTCTTATGCATTTCAAAACATCCAGCACTTCCTCCTCTGTAATATGAACATTTTTAAAGATCTATTTCCCGACATCTATTTCGCTACAGTCTATATCTTCCATGTTTTTCTCCACACTGATGCAAAATACTCCTTTAGTATCTCCCCCATCTCCTGCGGCTCCACAGAAAGGCAACTTTGCTAATCTTTGAGGGGCCCCCCAAACAGCTTTTGAAAGTTCTTGCCTAATACTGTAAAAATTTCGAACTTCAACTTTTAGATCCGGTCTATCTTTTTCCATCACTATTTTAAAACTAATAGAATTATGGTTGCTGGCCCCACAGTGCTCTCCCACTGACACCTCAGTCACCTGCCCTGCCTTATTTTCCAAGAGTAAGTCAAGTTTTGCACTTTCTCTAGTAGGTACATCCACATACTGAATCAGAAAGTTGTCTTGTACACACTTAAGAAATTCCTCTCCATCTAAACCTTTAACACTATGGCAGTCCCAGTCGATGTTTGGAAAGTTAAAATCCCCTACCATAACTACCCTATTATTCTTACAGATAACTGAGATCTCCTTACAAATTTGTTTCTCAATTTCCCTCTGACTATTAGGGGGTCTATATTACAATCCCAATAAGGTGATCATCCCTTTCTTATTTCTCAGTTCCACCCAAATACCTTCTCTGGGCGCATTTCCGGGAATGTCCTCCCTCAGCACAGCTGTAATGCTATCCCTTTTCAAAAACGGCACTCCCCCTCCTCTTTTGCCTCCCTTTCTATCCTTCCTGTAGCATTTGTATCCTGGAACACTAAGCTGCCAGTCCTGTCCATCCCTGAGCCACATTTCTGTAATTGCTATGATATCCTAGTCCCATGTTCCTAACCATGCCCTGAGTTCATCTGCCTTCCCTGTTAGGCCCCTTGCATTGAAATAAATGCAGTTTAATTTATCAGTCCTACCTTGTTCTCGGCTTTGTCCCTGCCTGCCCCTGACAGTTTGACTCGCTTCTTTTCTCAACTGTACCAGTCTCAGATTGATCTCTTTCCTCACTATCTCCCTGGGTCCTACACTCCCACCTTACTAGATTAAATCCTCCCGAGCAGCTCTAGCAAATATTCTTGCCAGTATATTAGTCCCCTTCCAATTCAGGTGAAATCCATCCTTCTTGTACTTCTACCCCAGAAGAGATTCCAATGATCCAAATATGTGAATTCTTCTCCCATACACCAGCTCCCCAGTCATGCATTCATCTGCTTTACCCTCCTATTCTTATCCTCACTAGCTCGTAGCACTGGGAGTAATCCAGATATTATACTCTCGAGGCCCTCCTTTTTAAATTCCTGCCTAACTTTCTATATTCTCCCTTCATAATCTCAACCTTTTCCCTTCCTGCGCCATTGGTTCCAATGTGTACAATGACATCCTGCTGGACCCTCTCCCCCTTGAGAACATTCTGCACCCTCTCTGAGGCATCCTTGATCCTGGCACCAGGGAGGCAACACACCATTCTGATTTTTCACTGCTGGCCACAGAAACGTCTGTCTGTGCCTCAGATTAGAGAGTACCCTAACACAATCAATCTCTTGGAACCCAACATACTCCCTCATTGCATTAGAGCCAGTCTTGATACCAGAAACTTAGCTGTTCATACTACATTTCCTTGAGAATCCACCACTCCCTTCATTTTCCACAACAGCATACGTGTTTGAAATGGGTATAGCCACAGAAGACTCCTGCACTACCTGCCTCCCCCTCTTATCTTTCTTGGAGTTAACCCATCTATGTGACTGTAACTGCGACTTTTGTCCCTTCGAATAACTGCCATCCATCACACCTCCTTGCTCTTGTAAATTACTCATTGCCTCTAGCTGTCACTCCAACTGATCTATTCGATATGATAGGATTCATAACCAATTTATTGCAGATATAAGCTTCAGTAACACGTAAACTCTCCCTGAACTCCCACATCCGACAAGAAGAACATATCAGTCTACTAAGGGACATTTTTACTTCTTCTGATCTATGGACCCAGAAAATCACACCATCTTATTCATCTACAAAACACTGTTCTGGGCTAACTTAATACTAATGGCTTATATTTTTAAGTTTAATCAAGAGACATATCTCAACAAAACATATAATCAAGAAAGAACCTGCTCTCCTCACTATTGTAGATTTACAGCAAGGCGATAAATCTATTCACTTATTGGTTTCTATGCTGTGACCTCTCCCAAACGGGTTCCTCCAATCTTCCAGATCTCATCTAACCACCTGTTAAGATTTTAAGTAATTGACGGTAGCAGCAAATTTTTCTTTCACTGGTATTTAGCTTTATTTTCTTACCAAGCAGAACTTTATCACAAGTTCCCAGCCAGAATTGCCTATTTCTCTCTAACGTTACTGTATGAATGCACAATGGTAAAAACAATATCCATTTAAATGGCTCACTTATTTTTTGAAGAATGGATTCTAGAAATAAGATAGACATTATGCAAGTCTTTTGAGGAAGGGTGTGATGATGATCCATCACGGCAGATGCTTTGAAGGAATATGACTGTTGGGTGTTGTGTGCCTACATGAAAAGACTCACTCAGCTGAATCTTACATAAAACTAAAACAAAGAACTGTGGATGCCAGAGATCTGAAGCAAAAACAAGAATTCCTGGCAAAACTCAGCAGGTCTAGGAGCATTTGTCGAAAGAAAGCAGAATTCATATTTCGAGTATGGTAATTATTCATCAGAACTGACATCAACTTGGAAAATGTGGTCATTATGCTGAAGTCAAAGTTGATGCTTGAGGAAGGTGGGAAGGGGATAGGAGAGCAAATAGGTGGAGATAAAGCCGAGAGAGACAGAGAAAGAAAGATGTAGAATGTGGACATAAACAAGGAGATTATGAATAGCAGGCCAGAACAGAAGAAAAGGGGTAGTCAAAGGGCACCTGCATAGGCCTCAGCTATGCCTGACTCTTCATCAGGTACATGGAACAGTTCATCTTCCGCAGCTAGATCGGCACCATTCCCTCCCTTTTCCTCTGCAACATTAACGTCTGTATCAGCGCCACCACGTGGAGGTTGTACAGTTCATCAACTTCACGAACACCTTCCACTCTGACCTCAAGTTCACCTGGACCATCTTGGACAACCTCCCTCCCCTTCCTGGACCTATCCATCTCCATTTCCGTTGATCGACTAAACATGGGCATCTACTTCAAACCCACCGACGACCACAGCTACCTGGACTACATCTCCTCCCACAACCTCCTCCTGTAAAAACGTTATCCCTTACTCCCAATTGTTTAGCCTCTGCTGCATCTGCTCCCAGGAGGACCAATTCCACTCAAGAACATTCCAGATGGTGTCCTACTTCATGGACTGCAATTTCCCCTCCCACATGATCAACAATGCCCTCCAGTGGATCTCCTCCACTTCCCACACCTACACCCCCCACCAACCTAACCCTCCACTCCCGTCACTTTCTTTTGCCACCACAAGAGGTGTAAAACCTACACCCACACCTCCCCCTTCACCTCCATCCAAGGCCCCAATGAAACCTTCCAGATTCGACAGAGATATTCCTGCACCTCCAAACACCTCATCTACTGAGTCTATTACTCTCAATGTGGTCTCTCTACATTGGGGAGACAGGATGCCAGCTTGCAGAACATTTCAGAGAACATCTCTGGGACACACGCACTGAAAACCCCCACCGGCCTGTGGCCGAACACTTCAACTCCCCCTTGCACTCCACCAAGGACATGCAAGCCCTGGGTCTCCTCCGTTGCCAAATTCTAGCCACATGACACCTGGAGGAAGAATACCTCATCTTCCGCCTTGGGACCCTTGAACCACATAGGATCAATTTCGACTTCACTAGTTTCTTCATCTCCCCTCCCTCCCCCCACCTTATCCCAGATCCAACCCTCGAAGTCAGCACTGCTCTCTTGAACTGTCCTACCTGCCCATCTTCCTTCCCACCTAAGTGCTCCACCCTCCACTCCGACTATCACTATCACCCTCCACCTTCATCGACCTATTGCATTCCTAGCTACCTTCTCCCCTGTCCCACCCCCTTCCCATTTATCTCTCAGCCCCCTTGTCCCCCCAACACAAAATTCCTGATGAAGAGCTTATGCTCAAAACGTTGAATTTCCACCTTTGAAGCTGCCTGAAGAGCTGTGTTTTTCCACCACCACACATTTTGACTCAGAACAGAAGATAAGCTGAGTAGGTAAAAATAAGTGCTGAGAGTAGGAGACAAATGGGTGAGCTGCACTGAACGCAATCCAGATAGTGTGAAAATGGCCTAGGAATATATGTGAATGGGTGACTATGCTAAAAGCAACACATAGCAATTCAGGACTGAGTGTGAGCTAGATATAAGGCTCGAAAGGTATTGAATTCAACTTTGAGTCTTAGAGGCTGAATCTGTTGCTGGCTAACTTCAAGTTGTGCCGAGTTTTTTGGAGGCTTTTTTGCAATGAGGCCTAGTGAGTTCTCTTAGCTCAATGTCCTCATCTTTCTCCTCAGATTACCACTCTCCTTCCACATCTTCAGCATTGATCACATTGCCCGATTGCCTGCTCCAATTACATTATTCAAGATGGCATTACACAATCTGTTGGACAATACTGGATGTCTTTCCTACCCCAGACCAGTACAAGCTGTAAATCCACATTTTCAGCAGTCCTATCACCTGCTCCACCTTTGCTCTTGACACTGCGCGTGGTGCAACTTGATGAAAGTGCCATGCTAGTTGAGTAACCAACATATTTCATCAAAAAGGGAGTTCCTGCTATATTCTAACCATCATCCCCCAACCTCTTCATGGTCCTGGCCCACATTAACCATGACACTTTGCACTGAATTTAACACAGTCCATCGTTTACCTACATATGATATAATGAAATGATGTTACCCTTGTCCCTCAGCACCCTTGGAGGTTCCACAAGCTTTGGGCAGATGTGTCCAGAATTTTCCTAAGTCCATAATATCATAAGAGCAGAATTAGGCTATATGGCCCATCAAGTCTGCTCTGCCATTCAATCATGGCTGATATGCTCCTCACCCCCATTTTCCTGCCTTCTCCCCTTGTCCCTTCAACCTATTACTAATTAAAACTCCACCTCCTCCTTAAATTTAGTCACTATCTCAGCATCCACCGCAATGTGGGGTAGCAAATTCCAGATTCACAACCTTTTCGGAGTAGTTTCTCCTGTTTTAAATTTGCTGCCCCTTATCCTCAGTCTATAACCTCTCATTCTAGAATGCCTCACAAGAGGATGAATCTGCTCCACATCTATTTTATCCACATCTTTTATCAATTAAATACCTCAATTTGATCTCCCCTCAGTCTTCTAAATTCCAGAGAGTATTTGTTTCCTATTAAGTCATTGCTGCTAACTTCTGCACCACTGAGATGATAACATTAGATTTGCAAGTTAATGTGGACCCCATGCTTTCACCCATCAAACTGACACCCACACCACCCACTTTAGGCATTGTCTTAGCCCTTTTTGGACAGTATTTTATAGCCAAAGAATTGGCATGTGATAGCAGAGGATGCAACTTGAGCTTGGTACCCTCTGCACAAGGCTGTGCCTGATGACCAGGTACCTCCCCAGGACATCCATGTCCTCTTTTACCTTGCTGTAACCTATTAGCCCATTTCCCTCTATTGAAGAAGCCCACCTACTTCACATAACTGTCCTCCCTCTCTCATCACCTTGACATTATGTCTTAATGATGTCCATCTTACTTCTCTTGCTCCTCTTGTTGAGGCCACAGTAGTGATCACTGACAACACCCCCTCCCAAAGTCTACCATGCCCTGTAGTCCTATTTCAAATGTACCTTGAATTTTTAATCGTTATCATCCTTGTCCTATCACCAGAAATGCTATGCCTTTGCCACCAACAACCCTTCCTCCTCCACCTCTTCGGGCAGTGTTTCACCAGCTTCCCATTTAGGCCTCCTCTTGGACCTCCCTTAATGATCAATGGACTGCCCCAAATCTGTGCTTACCCTCGATCTCTGATTGACTTTAACGAGCAACATCTAGATGAGACTGACCACACCCCTGACCATTATCTTAACAGCACCCTAAATTGATGAGACCACGATTCCCTGACCACTGGTGCTAGCCCACAGGACTGACCTTTTCCCTCTTCCCCAACTGTATTCAAACAAATGACCTGACCATGAGCATCCCAAGCAGATGACTGACTGTGGCCAAGCCCCTAGACTGTGTATGCACTATGCCTCTATGTTATAGTATGACTCCTCCACTTTGCATTGACTGAACTCAAAATTAGCCTCCACCCAGTTCCCAGCATTGCTATTAGGTAACACAGGCAGTTGGCACATCCTATAGGTCTGAAGTTGTTGTCTCAGTGTGCCACGTAGCCTGACAATAAGGAGGGTGCCAGAGGAGTTAGGATATTTGGTCGGCAGGGACAAGTTGGACGGAAGGGTTTGTTTCTATGCTGTACATCTCGATAACTGTATGACTGGAGGACAGCAAATGTAGTTCCATTTTGCAAAAAGACTATTAGAGATAAACTAGTGAGTCTCACGTCAGGGATTGGGAAACTATTGGAGAAAATCTTGAAGGAGAGAATTAATCTCCATTTAGAGAAGCAAATTTTCATTAAGGATAGTCAGCATAGCTTTGTCAGAGAGAGGTCCTATCTAACAAATTTGTTTGAAATTTTTGAGGATACAACCAAGTGTGTAGATAAGGGTAGTGCAACTGATGTAGTTTATATGGATTTCAGCAGGGTCTTTGACAAGTTCTCACAGGGGACACTGATAAAGAAGGTAAAAATACATGGGATGCAGGGTAACTTGGCAAGCTAGATCCAAAATTGACTTAGTGATAGGAGACAAAGGGAAGTGGTAGAAGGCTGTGTGTGCGACTGTGTGGAGCCCAAAGTGCAGTGATGTACCATGGGGATCAGAGCTGGGCCCAAGTGGAGATATTGTGGGCAGCACGGTGGCACAGTGGTTAGCACTGCTGCCTCACAGCGCCTGAGACCCGGGTTCAATTCCCGCCTCAGGCGACTGACTGTGTGGAGTTTGCACGTTCTCCCCGTGTCTGCGTGGGTTTCCTCCGGGTGCTCCGGTTTCCTCCCACAGTCCAAAAGATGTGCAGGGTCAGGTGAATTGGCCATGCTAAATTGCCCGTAGTGTTAGGTAAGGGGTAAAATGTAGGGGTATGGGTGGGTTTCGCTTCGGCGGGTCGGTGCGGACTTGTTGGGCCGAAGGGCCTGTTTCCACACTGTAATCTAATCTAATCTAATCTAATCTAATCTAATCAATATTGTTTGCAATGTTAAAAAATTATGTAGATGAGAATGTGGGAGAGTTGTTAACTAAGTTTGTGGATGACACAAAGATCGGCTGTGTGGTTGACAATGAAGAGGGAGGTGTTAGGTTACAAGAGGATATAAATGGTTTGGCCAGTGGGCAGATCAGTGGCAGATGGAATTTAACACTGATAAAAGTGAGATGATGCACTTTGGAAGAAGGAACAAGACAAGGGAGTACTCAATGAATGGCAAGACACTAGGAAACTCAGAGGAACAAATAAATCTTGGAGTGCTTGTCCACAAACCCCTGAAGGTGGCAGAACAAGCTAATAAAGTAGTGTAGAAGGCAAGAGACATGACTTTATCAGTTATGGCATAGATTGTAAGAACAGGGATATCATGAGATTAGATTAGATTAGATTACTTAGTGTGGAAACAGGCCCTTCGGCCCAACAAGTCCACACCGACCCGCCAAAGCGTAACCCACCCATTCCCCTACATTTACCCCTTTACCTAACACTACAGGCAATTTAGCATGACCAATTCACCTAACCTGCACATCTTTGGACTGTGGGAGGAAATCGGAGCACCCGGAGGAAACCCACACAGACACGGGGAGAATGTGCAAACTCCACACAGTCAGTCGCCTGAGTCGGGAATTGAACCCAGGTCTCTGGCGCTGTGAGGCAGCAGTGCTAACCACTGTGCCACCGTGCTGCCTCATCGTGTTGGAGTTGTGCTGAACTTTGGTTCAACTGGAGTACTGTGTGAAGTTCTATTCACAGCACTGAAGAAAGAATGTGATTGCACTGGAGGAAGTGCAAAGAAGATTCACGAGGATGTTTATTGGTGTGGAGCACTTTAGCTATGAAGGTGGGCTGGATAAGTTTGGGTTGTTTTCTTTGGATCAGAGAGGGCTGAGGAGGGGACCCAATGGATTTTTATAATATCATGAGGGACATTGACAGGGTAGTTAGAAAGTAGATGTCCCCTTTATTTGAAGGGCCAGTAACAAGGGGGCACACTTTTAGGGTGAAATGCAGGAGAGTTCAGAGTCAAATTGAGGAAAATGTTTTCACCTGAGGTGTGTGGGAGTATGGAGTACAATTTCTGGGAGGGTAGTATAGGTAGCAACCCCCACAACATTTACAATGTTTCTGGATGATTACTTGAAATATCATTAAATTCAAGGCAATGGGACAGACGCTGAAAAGTGGAGATATTGCAAATTTAGTGTAGTTTTGGAGGTACAGACTTGATGGACTGAAAGGCCTCTTCTGTACTGCATGATTCTAAGATATGTACATTCCCCGACCCAAATGCTGCACAGATTCCAAATGATGAGCATATCAAGGAGCCTACCTGTGTGTCTGTGCAAAACAGCACATTAATATGCCAGTATGGTGACACCATCCAGCCTGCTAGATTGACACCCACTCTAATAAGTTCAATATATACTCCCTTCACCACTGATGCTATAGCCATAAATGCATTACAGAAAGCCACCAAGCCACTTTTGACAACATTTCTCCAGACTTATGACATCTGCTACCTAGAAGCACAAAGACAACAGAAACATTAGAGCGATACCATACTCAAATTTCTCTGGCAAGTTATACATCATCCTGACTTCCAATGTATTTGTCATTCAGGCCATAACTGTCACTGAGTCAAAATCCTCAAACTCCTTTCCTCAGAGCACTGTGGGTGTACTTACACCATATGCACAACAGCAGGTCTGGAAGGTGACTCACATTATGAAAATGTACTGCATCAAATACTAGTTTGATATTTTAATGGTTGGATTCACAACTTGTGATGTGAATGAACTAAAGCTATCTTTTGGAATATATAATGGATTTTTAACCCTCTGATGGCATATACAGAGAAGTCACGTGACAAACTGTATTTTATGCATCTACTGGGACTTGAGATGGCAAAGAATGTGACAAGAAGATTGTGGTAAATCTTCCACACTCTCTCTCTCCAAACAAAAGCTGCTGTATTTCTGCATCAATGTCCCAGAAGGAAAAGGCAACACATCAGCTTCGTTTTGAAATATCAAAGAAAAAAATTAATTTCTGGAGAAACTCAGCAGGTCTGGCATCATATGTGGAGAGAAAACTTAATGTTTTAAGTGCAATATCTCTTGACAAGCAATTTCTGTTTTTGCATCCACAGTTTTTTGTTTTGTTTTGAAATGTCATCTCAGTAGAGAACCAAAATCCTGTGAAATACAGCCTGGGCAGATAGCAGCCATAAACTGTGAATTGGCACTTTTATTTCTTTCAATGTAGTATTTGGTTAAAGTTATCTGCATTGTTTAATCTGTAATCTTGTCTGTGGATTTTGAATGTGTGCATTCCTTTTCAGAACTGTTAATCGTCAAATGCTTTTATTGGGGTTGGCTTCAGCACAGTAAACTTGATATTTTACTTAGTTAAAAACCGAAGAATACTTGTCATGATTAGTCCTTGTAAACAGCACATACTCAGTTTAATAAACTTGTTCCTTCAGACAAGGGGGGTGGGGTGGGGGGTGTAGAAAAGTAGAAGGTTATTTTATCCTTCCTGACCTAGATATTACACTTACCACCATCTTCTTAAGGGCAATTCGGGATGAGAAATAAATTTTGACCCTAGCAGACATGAAAAATGTGTTGCTGGAAAAGCGCAGCAGGTCAGGCAGCATCCAAGGAGCAGGAGAATCAACATTTCGGGCATAAGCCCTTCTTCGGGAATCCTGAAGAAGGGCTTATGCCCGAAACATCGATATCACTTTCCCCTAGTAGACATGCCTACATACCAAAAATGAATTTAAAAACTCATTTTTCATTGAGTACAATGTAACTTGTGTAATGATACAAGTCCAATATATAAATACAATTTCCATTTGCTGTAAATTACACAAAATGAACTGTTAGATTTATACTTCTTGTGATGACTGGCTAGATGTTTATACTGATTGGAATAACTGCAGAAATAAAGGGGAAATGCAGCCAAATCAACTGCTATGAAAAGGATAGATTAGCAGAAAGCAATTATTGATGGGCTTTGCAATCAATGGCACAGTAATATATGAACAAGAGAGATTGAATCTGATGAAGGAATTAGCCGTTTTGGCTGGACAGGAACTGAATATTCAAATTAATTTAATATTTGAGGATACAAGATTGGAATTATTTGATTTAAAATCCTAATTTGAGAGTTGTGGCTAGCATTACTTATTGTAGCAAATATTTAGACATTTTGTTTACCTGTTTTCCTGCTCAGGACTGTGATGCAGTTCAAACCCTTTAAATATTTATTTTAAAAATAATGGGTTATTACAGTTATGTTAGTATTGTTACAAATGTTCAACATCTATATAAATGCTAGTCAGAGTGAGACTGCAAATTGCACTTTACACATTAGGTATTAAATCACACAACCTCAAAACAAAACAAATTTGTAAACAACTATCTGTTCTCCAGCCAGCCTTGAAGGTTGCCATGTATAGATCATGGCTGTAAATGTGAAGCTGGTAAAAATATTTAGTGAGGAGAGAACAAGGCCGACTTGAGGAAGACTGATCTTGCAATAATTGCTATTTTCCGTGATATTTCTGGTTTATGATCTGACTTGTTTCCAATTAAGCTTATTGAGCTCTTACTGAGAGCAGTTTTTTTAGAGACTGTTTATTTTTAAAGATAGATTTGAACCTTCAGCAATTAACAGTAAGAATCACACCACAAGATTCTATGTTTTTAACCAGAAACAATCATTTTACTTTACTATTCTTTAAAAACAATAACTTAGCTCAGCAGTTTGTGAAGGCTTAGAGTATAAATTCAGTTCCCTTTAGACTTCCTAATTCTACCCACAGTTTCCCTCATAAATTAAGAGCTCTTAATGGTTAAATTAAGTCTATTTCTGCACATCAAATTAAGTATGGCACAGCTGTCTAGATTTCACTTTATTTTCTCCTCAAGGTTTCAACCATGTTCCCTGTTACAGTATTTCATATGGATCTTCCATTAGCTTTAACTAAATGACACTCAACATTCCTTTAAGATTTCACAACAGTGGACTTTTCAGCTTAAGCTCAGAAGTCTTTGCCACTTTGCTTTAAATAAATAAGAAAATCCCCTGTGTTTCTAATAGCCTGCAACTCTGTCTTGATTTTTGATAGACCCAGGCTGCTTTGACCTAGTCTACTCTTAGGGTAACTGCCTTTCATTCTCAGGGTTACTATCAATGTCTTCTTGTAGCTCCAAAGTAGGTACATCTTTCAGCATCTTTCCTCTCAGAAATTCCAGCTCCAATCAAAATTTGAGCTCCCACTTACATTCAACATGATGAATGATAAAGTCTGAATTTTGTCTGCTTAAAGCCTAGCTAATATTTATCTCTCTGTTCCTCTGACTTTCAGCGATCTGCAACTTATCCAAAGCCAAATCTGCAACCATCTCTTACTGTAATATTCCTGACTTTATAGGTCAGCCTGTAACATCATCCCAAAAATAGTTTCTCGTATCATTTTTTCCATGGCAATGGGGAAATCCTGTCTCCAGGTAAAGTTGTTACTTGATTATCTCTAACAGCCTTCTATCCAAGATGGACAGAAGACAGAGAGTCGGGATAAATGGGTCTTTTTCTGGATGGCAAGATGTAACTAGTGGGTGCTATAGGATTCAGTCCTTGAACACCAGCTATTTACAATCTACATTAATGACATGGTACGAGGATAGAAGGCTCCATAGCCAAATTTGTGGACCATAAGCAGGACCGTAAATTGCAATGAGGAAATAAGAACCTTACAAATGGATACAGATAGGTTAGGAGAGTGGACCAAAATGTGTCAAATTGTGTTTAATGTGGATAGGTGCGAGGTCATGCATTTTGGTCAAAAATTAGGAAGATGACCTATTATCTAAATGGGGAGAGACTTCGGGATGCAGAGGGATCTGGGTGTCCTCATTCATGAGTACAGAAAACTAGCATGCAGGTACAACAGATAATGAAAAAAGTGAATGGAATGGTGGCTTTTATAGCTAAAGGAATAGAATATAAAAATAAGGAAGTATTGTTATAACTATACAAGGCATTGGTGAGACCGCAATTGGAATATTGTGCACAGTTTTGGTCCTCTTATTTGAGGAAAGATGCAGTGGCATTGGAAGAAGTTCAGAGGAGGTTCACTAGATTCATTCCAGAAATGAGGGATTTGTTGTATGAAGAGAGATTGAATAGTTTAGGCCTCTACTCTCTGGAATTTAGAAGACTGAGGGGAGGTAATCAAGATGATTAATGAAATGGATTAAATAGATGTGGAATGGATGCTTCCTCTTGTGGGGCATTCTAGGACGAGAGATGGAAGAGAGTCTTAGCATAAGGGGTAAAAAATTTGAAACAGAGTTGAGGGGAAACTACTTCTCCCAAACAGTTTTGAATCTGTAGAATTTGCTACCCTAAAGTATGGTGGATGCTGAGACAGTGACTAACTTTAAGGAGTGGTTAGACAGACTTTTAATTAGTAATGGGTTGAAGGGATTGGGAGAGAAGGCAGGAAAATGGGAGTGAGGAGCATATCAGCCATGATCGAATGGCAGAGCAGACTCAATGGGCCAAATGGCTTAATTCTACTCCTATATCTTATGAACTTGTGAACTCAGTTGCCAACACTTAGAAAGGCAGATATGAGCCTCCAAGCCCTATCT
The DNA here is from genome assembly GCF_004010195.1 of Chiloscyllium plagiosum. Taxonomy (NCBI): domain Eukaryota; kingdom Metazoa; phylum Chordata; class Chondrichthyes; order Orectolobiformes; family Hemiscylliidae; genus Chiloscyllium; species Chiloscyllium plagiosum. The sequence continues at coordinate 57,976,868 of NC_057712.1, forward strand.
GAGCAAAGTGTAGCCAATCTATAGATCCATTGCTCTGCCTGCATTTTCTGTTCTTCAGTCAACTCTGTTCACCTCTTCTCAGTTTTGACACAGACACTGAATTAATCACACAGACAAGCACAAAGTGGAGAACTGCAGGTCTGTAACATGATGAAAGTTTTGCCAAGTTATCACAGTAACTCTGCCCAATTGACCCATCCTTCAATTTACTCCCCCAAGCTAATTGTGTTACACAACTTCTGACACCATTTGTTTTAGGTAAAATAGAATCACTTTTTATTGTTAATGACAAGTACTTTACAACATTTTAGAAATAGGAATGATACAAATTCTTAAAATCACTAACTAACTGCCCAAACAATTAACCCAAAATCCCCCTTGCCCACCGAGGTATTAGGTTAAAAATAGAAAGAAAGAAATGTGGTAGGCCAGGAGTATTTGAATCTCAGGCTAACGGTTCTGGGCTCTGAATATGCTAAATCCCTCTGAGCAGCTCGAAGACAATTTAATGATGAGAGAGCTTAACCTTTGAAAGAGTTACTGAGTTCAGTTAATTCCTTTTCCTGGGCAGTCTCCTTGTGGTACCCTACCAATCAGTCAATCACAATACAACTCCTTGTTGAAAATAATCTTCCAGTTTGACTTTTTACTCCTCCAGTCGCAGTTTTCTATTCTTTGTTTCCAGCAGTGTTTCCATGATTCCGTACCAAGCAGGCACTCACTGTGTGTCTCCTCTCCAAGAAGAATCCCTTCTAGGATCTCACTGCTCAAGCTGTGGCCATCGACTCCTCACATAGGACTGCGTGGTTTGCCTTTACAGCTCTGGGCCCTTGATTTTCCTTTCAGATTGTAATTTTCGTCACTGTTCACTTTTGTACCTGTGTGAGTTTAGAGGATTAAACTCCCTCTTAGCTTTGATTGGTTCTCTGCAGCATTAGGATTGACCTATCAGTAGGCAATCCTGATCCAATCCTGCTGTCCCCAAGGTCAATTCCCAGGACAGGAGGAGGCGAAATGGAGAGCGGCTTGGTGCATTGTGAAACTTATACAGAATCCCAGTCTTTCCTGGCCAATTTTTTTCTAAAAATATATTCTTAAAAAAAAGGATTTTTATTCAAAAGGATTTGAATATTACAATAAATGCAAAACCAAACATTTCAAACTAATGTTAAAATCAAACCCACTAATTACATAAATATATATCAACTAATAACCAAGGTAAAAAAGAAATGTCTTAACAATAATAATAATGATAACCATAACACAGCTCAGCAAAATAAAGTAATAGCCCTTGATCATCGAGTGCGTAAGTTTATACATTTTCATATGTTCGTAGCTCCTCCCCTCTGGATACCAGATTCATTACATAGGATTGTCATGGCTATATAAAGGCTCTTATTAGAATGGCAGACAGATCTGTACCCAGGTAGTCCAAAAAGGGCCACCACATCATATAAAAATTCCCAGTATTATGGTGCACCACACTTATAGGAAAGTCCAAGGGGATGTGCTCCATGACTAGCTTATGCCAGCCCGCCAGCCCGGGGGGATTTTCCAACACCCACCCTAATAGAATGTTCTTTCTGGCGCAGAAAGTGAGGATCCTGAAAAGTTTTTTTTGTGTGCATCTAATGAGAGTGAATTAACAAAGCCAAAAAGAAGAGATACCGGATCCATGTCCACCTCTGTCCCTAGGGCCTTCTCTATTTCACCTACCATTCCAGTATGCCCACAGACTGTGGCAGGACCAAAGACAATGAGAAAGCGTGCCCACTCTCACTTTACATTTAGGACACATTGGAGATTCTCCTACTTTAAATTTAGCGAGACAGTCTGGGGCCAGATGGACCCTGTGGAGAATCTTCAATTGCAAGGCGTGGGTCTTGTTGCAAGTCGAAATCCTTCTTGCATTTTCCCAGATATTCTCCCATATTTCAGAAGAGATCTCAACGTCCAGCTCCCTCTCCCATACCTTACAGAGCCGTTTGGTCTCGTACGAGGGGCCCTCTCCCAGTAGATGATAAGCATTGCTAACAGATAATGGACCCCCAGCATTCAACACTCTCTTCTCTATATATTAGACCTTTAAGAATCAGTTAGAAGTATGAAATTTCTAATTTGAAAGAAACTAAAGAGATCCCTACTGGGCAATTCATATTTCCGAGCCAACTTGTCAAGGGATATCAATATGTCCCCTTCGAATAAATCAACCAGGCAAGATATGTGCCTAGCTGCCCATAGTTTAAACCCAGAGTCCACCATCCCTGGCTGAAAGCCCAGCATACCACTATGGATGTCAAAAATGATGTTTTGGCAATACTGCCCTCACCCTCTCACATTGCCCTCCACGCCTTGACAGTGTTGATGACTTTTAGGTTATGGCAATATTTCTTAACTGTTCTCATTATGTCGAAGAACAGCAAGCTAATAAAGGGGCATCTTGCCTGAGATGCTTCCATGTCCAACAAAGTTGGTGAAGGGTCACCCTGGTCCCAATCATTCATGTAAGACAGTAACGAGCTTAACTGATAGTTTTTGATACCTGGGAGGCCCATTCCTCCCAGTCTGTAAGGTAACTGCAATTTAGTCAATTTAATTAGGGGCCGCTTGCGATACTGGGAAAAAGAACTAAACCGATTGCTCAGTCCTCTCAATGTTTGCTTAGTAAATAGCAGAGGAAGCATTCGCATAGGATACAACAGACAGGGCAGAATGCTCATTTTAATGAAGGATATCCAACCTAACCAAGAGATCGGAAGCGCCTCCCATCTCTGAAGGTCCTGCTCAATTCTGTCGAATAAATAGGCAAAATAGCCAATCAAAAATGGGAGTAATAAATATACCTAAGTAGAGAAAGCCCTCCTGCAACCATCTCAAGGGGAACCGAAATCCACCCTCAGTATCAGGCACTCTCGGGAGACTACCCATGGGCGCTGCCTCTGACTTCACAAAATTGATCTTATAACCCAAGAAGCCACCAACTAAATTGATGCATTATATCAGGTGTGGCACTGAGACTGTTGGGTTTGATGAGAAGACAAGAACGTCATCCGCATACAATGTGAACTGATGTGACTGGACTAGTTATATTGGGATCCCCATGTATTGCCTCCGCCATTGGTTCGATCACCAATGTGAAAAACAATGGTGACAAGGGACAGCCCTGTCAACTCCCCCTACAAATATTAAAATTGCTTGATCATACACCATTGATGAAGACCACAGCAAGAGGGTCACAATACAAAACCTCCACCCACCTGATGAAGGTCTCTCCCAGGCTAAATCACTTCAGAGTATGAAAAAGATGTGGCCACTCGATCCTGCCAAATTATCTTTTCTGCATTGAAGGAGATCACTGTTGACATACTTGGATCATGTTAAGTAATCTCCTGACATTATCCGTTGATTTGCGACCTTTTATGAACCCCATCTGGTCCTCCTTAATGATGGAAGGTAGCACAGTTTCTAGCCTTAATGCCAGAGTCTTAGATAGGATTTTGAAGGATTTTATGGGATTTTATGAACCCCATCTGGTCCTCCTTAATGATGGAAGGCAGTACAGTTTCTAGCCTTAATGCCAGAGTCTTAGATAGGATTTTGAAGTCTACATTCAAGCGTGAAATGGGTCTATAGGAAGCACAGTCCTCCGGGGCCTTCCTTTTTAAGAATGAGAGAGATGTTCGCCTCTCTCAGAAATGGTGGGAGGAGACCACAACTATGTGAATCATTAAACATACTAAGCATCAGCCCTGACAATATACTAACAAATTCCTTATAGAACTCATTGGGGAGCCCGACAGAGCCCAGCGCCTTTCCATTCTGGAGCTGCCTCACAGCCTTTTGTACCTCTTGCTCTGACAATGGGGCATTGAGGAGAGATTCTTTTTCAGGGGTCACTCCCGGAAGGTCCAAATTCTTAAAAAGAAGACTCCATCCTAACCCACCCACTCTCACAGCTTTCAGATTGGTATAATTCAGAGTAAAATATTTGGAATGCTGCATTAATCCTTTTAGAATCGTAGGTCAAAATTTCCAGTGTCCTCCCTGATCGAGGTAATAGCCTGGGTGGCATTCTTTTTCCTAGCAAGATATGCTAGGTACTTGCCCAGCTTATCCCCAGGCTCAAACAGCCTTTGACTTGCAAATGTAATCTCTTGGCTGTCCGTGTGAGCTTGGAGAGCAGTATAAAATGGGGCACCATGATCCTCTTAATCCAGTGAGGGCCTGTCAAACTATACCTTTTCAGCTACTTTTAGACATGCCTCGAACAAGCATTGCTGCTCACTCATCCATTGCTTCTCACTGGCTGAATAGGAAATAACCAACCCTCTAGCATAGGCTTTAGCTGTTTCCCAAAGGATAGATGGGTGACTGGCTGAGTCTGAGTTAATATCTAAAAAAAGTCTTGAATTCAGTTGAAAAGAATTCCAGCCCAGATGTGCTGTGGGGATCAGAAAAAGATCAATCCTGGTATGGCATTTATGTGGGTTCAAATAGAACATGAAGTCCCTGCCAGTAGGATGAAGATGTCTCCAAACATCTCCCAACTCCAATTAAGCACACAGATCCCTTAATTGTTTAGATCGCAACGGAGGTATCGGCAGGCCTTTGGGCAATCTGTCTACCGTAGGATATATGAGACAATTGAAAATCCCTCTTATGTTGATATATTGAGATGCAAGATTAACCAGTCTAGAATGTGCATCTGTCAAGAATTTAAGAGGATGGGTCAGGGGACAGTAAACATTTAAGATTCCGTATCTTCCCCATGCATCAAAGCTTTAAGGATTACAAATCTCCCGTGTGTGTCTTTAATACACTCTAATAACTTAAATGGGAGATTCTTTCTAACTAAAATGGCCACCCCTCTATTCCTCATATTGAAAGATGAAAAATAAACCCAGTCATACCCATTCTATTGCAGCTTCAAATGCTCTGCATCATCCAAGTGTGCTTCTTGTAATAAGGCAACACCCACCCTCTCCCTTTCAAGGCTGAAAAGTATCTTCTTCCTCTTGACAGGTGAATGACTCCCCTTAACATTCCAGGTGTACCTCTAAAACACGTCCTTAGCCATAACCTTCTATAACACCATTTAGACTCCAGAGAGGAAGAACCTGAACTATATATCACTGAGCTTTAATGCAAAAGAATCCACAAAACCCAAAAACTACACAGACTAAAATAACTACGGCCAACAAACCTGCAAAACTTACAAAAACTATGTACAGCAAAAACAGAAAAACATAAAGTCACCAAAGGCACTAATTTGAGGAATTCACCCCCATTCAAAGGGTGTACCAACACATCCTACAACCCTATTAACCATCCCAGCTGCTCTCTTAACTCCTACCACCTACAGTCATACCCACAAACACCGACCACCCAGTAGAGAAAAAAAACACCAAGCAAGGTTACTACTATAAACAAGCAAACTAAAAATAAATGTATCACCCATCCCTTAACTCTGACTTAGAGCTTCAGGGTGACACAGTGGCTCAGTGGTTAACACTGCTGCCTCATAGCACGAGGGTCCCAGGTTCAATTCCAGCCTTGGGTGACTGTCTGTGTGGAGTTTGTACATTCTCCCTGTATCTGAGTCGGTTTCCTCTGGGTGCTCCGGTTTCTTCCTACAGTCCAAAAATGTCTAGGTTAGGTGAATTGCCCATAGTGCAAGGTGCATTAGTCAGAGGGAAATGGGTCCGGGTGGGTTACTCTTCGGACGGTCGGTGTGGACTTGTTGGGCAGAAGGGCCTGTTTCTGCACTGTAGGGAATCTAATTAAAGATAAATACTCTATCCATCCCAGACATCATTTCACACAAATTATTACCAGAAAGGAGACTCCACCAAATCCTTTTTAAAGAAGAGCAAACCCAATCAGCTCTGCCCTCTATGCCTATTCGGCCGTTCGACTGAAGTCAACGAGTCCACAAAGTCCTTCGCTTTCTCTGGCAAGTAGGACAAATATATGGATCCATTATGATTGATCTGAAGCACCACTGGATATCTTAGAGAATACTGGATCCCAAGCTCTCTCAATCTCCTCTTGATGTCATTATAGGACTTTCTTTTCCAGACCACTGCCACCAAGAAGTCTTGAAAAAAACATGACCCTGGAGCCGCCACATACCAATGCCCTCGAACCCCTCCCCTGGGCTCTAGAGGCTTCCATGACCCTCTGCTTGTCTTTATAATGATGGAACCTTACCAGGACAGGGTGTGGGCACTAATCTGCACCTGGGTTTTGGGTCGTTATCCGGTGGGCTCTTTCAATTGTTATACTTCCCTTCTCAACCTCCAAACCAAGGAACTCCAGGAAATACTTCTCAAAGAACTCCACCGATGCTCACCTTCCGTCCCCTCCGCTATGCCAACATTGCACAGGTTCTTTCTTCTGCCTCTGTTTTCAAGATCGTCTATCAGATCCAACAGACCCTGGACCTGTGTTTCCAGGGCTTCAATCTGGCTCTGGGAGGAGTCAGTCTCTGCCTCTACGCCTGCAGCCTGGTGCTCGAGCTCATTGGTCCTTTTTCCCAGTCTTGCAGCACAGCAGATACAGGAGCTAGCTTCTCCTCGATTTTTTCCTGGATCTGCCTCCCCAGAACCTCGCAAGATTTGGCCAGCTCCTCAACCAGGGTTTGGTGAGTAAGCAAGTTCACTGCTTCAGAGGGCTGGGCCATGGCCCCGGTCCCGGCCCTGGGTGAGCTTCTCCTCTCTTTGGCATTCTCCAGCTGCCAGGACAAAGATAGGTAGAGTTTTTTTTCAGGTTTCTAGCTCTTTTACTGTGTTTTTACTCACAGCAAAGTGTTCGGGATGAGTCCTGGCTCTGTCGGGTTGGTGTTGTATCGTAGAGGCCAGCAAATGCAATCCTAACAGGATGCCGCCATCTTGGCTTCCCCCCTTTCTGGACAATTTTAAAAATTAACTTTAGATGTTAGTTATAGAACGAAAAATTTTAAAATAACAGGTTGCTTTATAGCACTTTGCTCACAATGCGAATCATGAACCTTCTGATTTGGGCCTTTTCATCAGGATGGGTGGGCTTACAGCCCTATACCCTTCTCATGTTTAGCCATGACTGCCAGCAGAAGTGAAGACCAAACTTCTACCTATACTGTTTGACAACTATATTCTGATATCCTATATCCCAACATTTTGGCTGATTTTGGGACTTAAGAGGTGGCATGAGGTAATAAATGATGGATAAATTTTAGTATGACTTGAAAGAACATCAGCAAGAACATATTTTCTTTTTAAAAAACAGCTTGCATTCAACCATTCCATAATTATTTAAGAGATTCATAAAGAAAATTAAAAGTTAAATCAATATAATAGATGTAAGGACTAATTTTAAGAAAACGATACTGTGATCATTAACAAGCTTTGTAGTAATGCAACACAGTAAGATAACATTCAGTGTGAATTAAAACAGGAATAAGGTGAAGATTCAAAGCACTTTGAATTAGTCCATTTCACATTTCTTTATAATTAAACCAAATTTGGACCAATTAGCGCAGGGCCTAAAAATGTTAAAAGTTTACAACACTATATCTGATGGATTACCACTTCTCTGGTGACTCATAACTAGTTCAAACACTTACTTGTGTTTTTCCTATTAAATTGCATCAAGTGGATAAAAGTTAAGGTGATTTCAATCCCTTGCTTGCTAATGCTTGCTCAAAACTATTCAGTAAGTGAAAAGCGAACACAATATTCTGGAAAATGGGGTCATGTCTTAATAAAGAGAAGGTGGTTTGGAGGACTGTGGTGTTTTCATCAACTATTAGGAGTTAAGATTCTTTTGTTTAAATGAGGATATGTGTACTGCACTGCTCATGTATTTGGGGTGACCCATTGAAAGATAATCCTTCAGATGACAAATGGTATTCTAATCTTGTAATTTTTACCCATTCGCCCACCTTAAGAAGGTGCTAAAGACTTTAAAAACTACAGATGGAATAAATTATTACACATTACTATGAACCCTGTAGAGACTGATAAGTTTTGAAAAGATATTTAAACTTCCAGTGACTTAGTGCAAGGATCAAATGACAAGGTTGCAAGTTTTCAGGTTTTTGTTGAAACAAACAGAAAGGAATAATATTAACTGAATACTTTTTTTTGCATGCAACTTAAAATCCAGATTGAACTTCTGGATTTAATATTGAGTTTAACAACTTCAAATTATAAACCAACTCCCATTTCTTCCCTTTCTTTCAGCCTTATATGTTACATTCTCTGTCACCATGTCTCTCCCCCCTCCTCCCATCCCAGTGGGACTGTCTGTTCTTTCAAGCCTGGCAGTTAGACACAACATTGTTCTATCATTCTCATATTCTGATCACTTAATCTGAACTATCAATATCTTTTCTCCCCCAACACTCTACACCACCACCAGCCTCACATTCACCTCAGTTCTGACAAACAATCATCTAGACTTGAAACATTAACTTGCTCTCTCTCTCTATGGATGCTGCCTGACCTGCAGGGATTTCCAGCATTTGTTGTTTTCAGTACAGATTCCAGCATCTGCAGTGATTTGCTCCTCCTTACAGAAAGGTTTTTCTGAGTCAAGTACTAAAATGACCAAAAGTTTCCCTCCATTGATTTAAATGTCCCTTAAGTGGACATGTATTCTCCAAAAACCGATCCAAAGCTATACCTACTCCAAAGAGCCTACTTTTCTTAACCTTGCCGGTTAGGCAGCATCCAAGCCCAGGACTGACTTTCATGCTGATTGAAGGTCACCTTTCTAGTCAAAGTTAAGCTAATATTCCAACCACATTTAAACCTGGTTCATTTAATCTCTGCCAGGACTCTCACCTTTTTCCCTTATAGTAAATAATGATAGCATTTTCTACATTTGAGGTGCCTTAATTACTCTGTTCTCTCTCAACTTGCATATGCACATTCCCTTTCTGTGTGAGTTTTACAGATATCTTAACAAATCCTGTAACTTGATACTCTCAAAGCCTATTGCCACTGCAATAAAGAATCATGTCGATCTTGTATCCAGGTAATTAATTTATTCCACTACCTTTTTAACTCCATTAAATGATCATTTAAAGTACAGCATTCATAAAATCTGACATTCCAAAACCACCCTGTGAAACTTTAGATTAATGGCTTACCCACAGTCAGAAGAAAATGCTGGTGGTGAGAACATCAAGCTGATCAGACAGAATTCAGAACAAATTACATGGCCTCCTTAATTTTTCAAGTTTACTCTAAATTAAAGATACAGTGTCAAAACATAAATTTCTTACAATTTGTAACAATTGAAATAAAATGAGATTCAAAAATGAAAACTCACAAATCATACCTTATATCTTGAAAGTCAACTGAATGTCAGTCCATGCTAAAGGAATTGCCTTTATAGGGCTGTATACTCCATGAACTGCTTGATCTACTTTTGCATGTGACACAGTGTGTGCCCTCTAGTCAATTAAAAGTACTATATCTTTTATTCAAGATTTAAAAGGCCAGCAATTTAATGCACAAATAGAGCTAAAAATGCAAATAGAATCCATGGCCTCTGCTTTTTTTTTAACTGCTGTTGAAATAGATCTTAACAAGTAGCAGATATCACTCACTTTCATGGCATAATAAATTAATGTTGCCAGTGGACACAGGAGGAATTGCAAACTAATAAAGTGTAAGTAAGAAACAATTTGCAAAAAGGACAGGACAGGTTTCCCTGGAGATTCTCCTCGTCATTTGTACAACTTTAGTGGAAGAGCTGTACATGGTAAGGCTAAACATTGCTGATGGTCTGCCTCATAGAATAATATGAACGTTTCTCAGCTGCATTAATAAAACAAGGTAAATGCATTCAATTTAGAGTGCGGTGAATTCACAGATTTGGTATCTTAGACATGTCATAAAACAATTCCAACATTCTTAAGGGATCTTGATTAAGAAGGGATTTTATTTAAATAAGAGATATTGAATATATATTGTGAGCATGTTAAAATGGGTCATACTCATGACCCTCAGCAGAGGCCTCACCTTCATTCCCCTACGCTCCCGGATTAATGAGTTCAACACGCGGCGTGACATCGAACAATTCTTCCGCCGCCTTCGCCGCCGTGCCTACTTCTTTAACCAAGACTCTCGCCCACCCTCTGTCGACCCCTTCTCCCGCCTCCAACACACCCCATCCACCTGGACACCCCGTGCTGGCCTCCTACCTGCCCTCGACCTCTTCATAGCCAACTGCCGCCGCGATATTAACCGCCACCTGAACTCCCCCACCCCACTCACCCACTCCAACCTCTCACCCTCGGAACGCGCAGCCCCACACTCCCTCCGTTGCAACCCCAACCTCACTATCAAACCAGCAGACAAGGGAGGCACGGTAGTAGTTTGGCGCACCGACCTCTACACCGCTGAGGCCAAACACGAGCTCGCAGATACCTCCTCCTACTGCCCCCTTGACCATGACCCCACCCCCCACCACCAAACCATCATCTCCCAGACCGTCCATAACCTCATCACCTC
>NC_057712.1:57989575-58000614 GCF_004010195.1 Chiloscyllium plagiosum
AAACGTCGATTCTCCTGTTCCCTGGATGCTGCCTGACCTGCTGCGCTTTTCCAGCAACACATTTCCAGCTCATACTCATGAAGGAATGCAATAACCGTTATTCAATGCTGGAAAATGTTACTTGCCAGATAACAATTGACAGCCTGACTAGGTTCAGTTGTGATGCCAGTTCTAGTTAAATACTCTGCTAGCACACGTATTTAGAATTACACATTAAAATTAAGCACATTGTTAAAGTATCACAAGATTGCTGAAACAATGGAGCCTTTTATAAGGGTACAGTCTGATGATAATGAGTGCAAACCTACTGGTTTATCAAATTTGCATTCAGCTGCAAATAATTTTCACTATCTGTCATGGTGTGATTCTAACCCATGTCTGCATCACATTAGCCTTGAACTCTGGATTACTAGCTGTAAACGTGTTGCTGGAAAGAAGGGTTTATGCCCGAAACGTCGATTCTCCTGTTCCTTGGATGCTGCCTGACCTGCTGCGCTTTTCCAGCAACACATTTCCAGCTCTGATCTCCAGCATCTGCAGACCTCACTTTCTCCATTCTGGATTACTAGTCTAGTGACAATACCATCACACCACTGCCTACACTTGGTTATGTAAATGCAAGCAGTTTGTTTCACTGTGCAGCAAACCATTCCAAAAGCTACCCACATTCAAATCTTGGGTTAAATTATCAGTGAATTATGCAGCTCTGAGCTGTGTTGACCACTTCCTATAATTTGTCACAGAGTAGCTACAGAGACAGAAGATAACTAAGTAACTTGTATTTTTGCAGCTGATGCGAAGATAATTTTTCCTGAGAGGTAACAACTGAACTATTGTCCACATGACTGAGCAGAAAGTATTGCCTATAGGCTTGTCTTTTAATTTAATTTATTTGGGATTGAACTCAATTAGATATGTTATCAATTTGCTACAATTATGAAAATGAATCCTAATTTTATTCAGACTAAAAACACACGATTATAAACTAAGACAGTATTGGCCTAATCTTACACTGGTGTCAAATAGGCATCAATAGCACTCTTTTGGCTGCTATTTTACCTGAAATTTAAATTCCTGACAATAAATGTCTTCATTAAAACAAGTTGTAAACAAATTCTACAAAAGCATTTAAATGTTAATAATAATAATAACAGTAATATCTGACCTATGATTCTGGTATGTAGAAAACTATTTTTAAAATACATTAGAAGGCGAATTTTTCAGGTGTTTCCAATAAGAAACCACTCATAGGGGACATTACATGGGAAATCTGAACTTCAGTCATTTTTTTTTGTGAAATAAGTTTTTACAACATCAATATTTCAAGCTCACTACAGTCACCTATGCTAGAATGTTGCTGACTATAACAACTGTCTTACATCCCACATTGATATGACTGATTTTGCCAAATTCCAAATTTTGATCATTTTTTCAACATTTTCTCACGTGATGTTAATTGTGAAAAGGATCTCAAATTACCATCTAAAAATGACATATCTCATTATCTAGGCAAGGCAGAATTTGAACATTGCGTTATTGCATCCATACTTAATACTTCGTTGCATTAAGATGGAACTGTGCAATGTGACATACTTCTCATTATTTATACTTTAATAATACTTGATTTGATTAGATTTATTGTAGACACATGTAGTTAAGTGCAGTGAAAAGCTTTGTATTGCCAGCAGTACAGGCAGCTCATAGCAAACAAGGAATTACAAATCATAGTGTGTTTAGACAGAACAAGGCATGCGAGGTTACAGCTGCACAGGAGGTGTGCAAAACAAGATCAACATTAGCAAGATCAATATTATTTGAAGTTTAAGAGGTCCATTCAGCATTTAATAATAGCAGGAAGAAACTGTTCTTGAACCTGTGTGTGCATGTGTTCAAGCTTCTGTATTTTCTGCCTGAGGGAAGAGGTTGGAAGAGAGTATTACCTGGCTGGGAGGTGTCTTTGATGATGTCAATATTTGGCATAAGAATCACCTGCGTGTTTCTGACCTTTAAAGGGGTACAAGGTTTGTTCCAATAAGTTGGACCTGTTGTTGCAACAAGGGTATTTTTATTGACAACAGTAGTTGATTTTGAGGGGATGCTGGATCCCGATTGTGCACCTGATGATATCCTTAGTGAAATATTTAATATAATCTCTGATGGAATTTAATCCGCTATGGACATCCAAAAAAGTAACACTGCTCTCCAGAATGTAAACAAAATTAGGCACAAAAAAGTAGTACTGTAATATAGTATTCAAAATATATTGATTATTAAATGTTGAGGACAGTTGTTACCTTTTATACTTAATGATAATTGTGCGTTGAATATCATTTTTCTGTACATTCTACTTCCTCATTCAATTCACGTAGTGAAACAAGCAGCAGCAACTGCAGTATTGTGATTTATGGAAGCTAGGATCTTCTGTCTAATTTATTCAAATATATAGAGATGAAAGCCTATAACTTAACAATGATATTCAGAATCAGAAAGAGACTATTAATTTGCCATATATTGTAGAGAAATTCAGTAAATTGGGACATTCCAAAGGATGTTGTCATTTTGAAAGGGTTCAGAAAAGATTCACAAGAATGTTGCCAGGATTGGAAGATTTGAGCTACAGAGGGAGGCTGAATAGACTGGGGCTTTTTATCCCTGGAGCATTGGAGGCTGAGGAGTGATCTTATAGAGGTTTATACAATCATGAGGAGCCTAGATAGGCTGATTAGCCAAGGTCTTCTTACCAGGTTAGGGGAGTCCAAAACTAGGGGGCATAGGTTTAAGGTGAGAGGGAAGAGAGGGACCGAAGGGGCAAACTTTTCACGCAGGGGTGGTGTGTGTATGGAATGAGCTGCCAGAGGAGATGACGGAAACTGGTACAATTACAACATTTACAAGGGAACTGGATGGGTACATGAATAGGAATGGTTTAGAGATATATGAGGCAAATGTTGGTAAATGAAAACAGATCAGTTTAGGATATCTCGTTGGCACAGACTAGTTGGACTGAAGGGACTGTTTTTCTGCTGTACAACTCTATGAGTCTATATCTGTATGACATTTACTAGCCAATGAAATACTTTTGAAGTGTTACCTTGTTGTAATCTAGCAAAATTCTAATGAGTGAGTAAGAGACTGTATTTGTCTAAAAAAGTCATTAACCTTGATTTCAAAGACGAAAAACTTCATAACATTGCAGTTTAATTACATTTTCTCAATGTCATGTAATATACTTTCTGAACAAGAAAGCTAAATACTGGGCTGAATACTGCCAGCGACTAGGAGTGAGGACTGCAGATGCTGGAGATCAGAGTCGAAAAGTGTGGCACTGGAAAAGCACAGGTCAGGCAGCATCCGAAGAGCAGGAGAATCGACGTTTTGGGCATAAGTCCTTCATCAAGAACAGTGCCTCTCAAGGGGCAATGCTCAATGAAATGTCAACTCTCCTGCTCCTCTGATGCTGCCTGACTTGCTGTGCTTTTCCAACACTACACTTTCCAACTCTGAATACTCCCAGCTCCTGAACATTGCAGCTAATGGCTAGTCTATTGGAAAAACATGCTGGGATCAGAAAAGTAAAATTCTCGACTACAAAGAAAAGTGTCTGATTTCCCAACCAAGGTTTGAATGATGAAATGAGAACTTTATTCGTGAGTGATGAAAGGCTTCTCTGCATGCACTTACATCTCATCTGAACCTATTCTTGCCTCACTTATATGCGATTTTCTAATCACCCATGTGGCAGAAAGAAACTAAACAATGACAATCCTGATGTTACTGTCTGAGCTCCAGCTTCATGTTGTTCTTTTGCGTTTTGAGGGTCATGGATATGGTTAAGATTACCAGGCTGAGTCTGCAGGCCAACCATGATCTGTGTTGTTTTACATCTTTATCTGAATCTCAAATGCACAATGGAAGTTGAAAAGGGGTAAATTAAATACTTTTTTTTCTGTATGAGCATGTTGGTTCTATTTGTCAGTGATGTGAGGCTCTTCAAGGGGCAATCGCATTATTTAGACACTTACACAGTACAGGTTAAACACATCTATAATTGTTGCACCCTGTATGTAAAATGCATGCAAGTCTTGATTACTAGTAATCCTGACCATTTCATTACACATTGATCACATTAATCTCTGTTAATCAGAAGTAATCATAAGCAACCTTAAAATTGTCAACTGTGAACCACAACTCACACAGACAATCCAAAGTCTCATGCACTGCACAAGGGTACAGAGATGATTTCCTCTCTCCTTGAAATGTAAGTATTCAACAACCTGCTCTATCGGTAATGCTGTCTTTCTTGGGTAATGTGGGTGATGGCTGTTCAGTAATCCCACTGTGTATTTCATCGCCTTTGCTACATATGTCAGAATAAGGTCCAGCTCATCATAGGTACATGTTGAGGCATTCCATGGCTCTCCTTTTTGAGTACTTCATGTCCCATTGAATCAGAGACTACATTAAACTCTCAGTTGTATGATACAACTGCTCTCTGCTCCAATTACTAAGGAACTGTTTTGTTTCTGATGTTACAAAGATTCATTGGAACTAATGGATCCAGTCAGAGCAGGGATCACCATTGATGTAGCCATTTGCTACCAAGGTACAGAGAAATTGAGGATAAAGTTTGGTCTGCAAGCCCAGGACCTGCAGTAATCCCCAGCTGCTGAGAGCAATCCCTACATGAAGGCGTGGCAGCTATGGTGCCCCCAGGGCTCTTGAAGATGAGGTTCCAAGGCTTGGACCAGTCTTAGGGTGCAGCGTCGCAGTACCTTGCAGACAGTGGGTACTGCATAATCTAAACATACTGTGTTTTGCACAATCACAGCAGGCAAAATGAGCACGTGCAGTGTAGAGTTGAGTCCAACAAGCCAGACAGTTGACACCTAATTCCTGTGGATGTGGGTTGGGTGCAGTGACCACTCTTGGACTATAAATTTGTGTTCCTGAAATAAAAGCAGTTTCTGTCTATTTTGAGGTACAATATAATTTTGTGTATTTTTTATTTGCTTTTGTTGTTTTTCAGTAAAAGTTAATACTTTTAAATGTTTGAAGGCTTTCCAAATGTAAAAGTGAACAATAACAAAATGCAATGCTATACTGGATGTTAGGGAAAAATTAGCACTCTGCCAGACCAGGTTGTAACTTGGTATAGCACTAAGCTGTGTAAGCTCATAGAATTGTACAACATTGAAATAGACTCTTTGGTCCAACTTGTCCACGTGGCCAGATATCCTAAACTAATCTAGTCCCATTTGCCAGCATTTGGCCCTTATCCCTCTAAACCCTTCCTACTCATATAACCATTCAGACGTCTTTTAAATGTTGTAATTGTACCAGCCTCCACCACTTCCTCTGGCAGCTCATTCCATACACACACCACCCTCTGCATAAAAAAAAGGTGCCCTTTTGGTCCCTTTTAAAACCTTCCTCTCTCACCTTAAACCAATGCCCTCTAGTTTTGGATTCCCCTATCCTGGGAAGAAGACCTTGGTAATCACTCTATCCATGCCCTTCATGATTTTATAAACAGCTACAAGTCACCCCTCAGCCTCTGATATTCCAGGAGAAAAACTGCCCCAGGCTATTCAGCCTCTATCTATCAAGCAGACACTCTAACCCTGGCAACATCCTTGTAAATCGTTTCTGAAATTTGATTCTTGTAGCTGCAGTTTCAATGACAACCGAACAGACAAGTGATGACATAAGACTGCAATATGTTTACGTATGTGAGCTTGTATTTGCAATGAGTTGTCAGCCATGTTACCTTTGTGCTCTCAGGCTTTGTTTCTCTTGCTCTACGTGTGCTGTGCAGCCTCATCCTGCTTGGCAGTGTGTGTGTGACTTGGTACACAACAGAGCTTTAAATATGGCATGTGTGGTGGAAATCCAGGTAGTCCTGTCAGAGGCAAGTGCTTCTGCTGCTGGGAGAGCACTGGCCCAAACATGTGCCACATAGAAACAGTACACACATAAGAGTTGAGCTACAGAGAATTACATGAGAAAAATTACCAAGTTCATAGACCAAAACCCTCCATGAAACTCCCTGAAACTGACATCACTTATTTTTGCTTAATTTCAGCCTACTCTATTTTGCTGTCCATAGGTGTTGCCAGGCATGCTGAACTTCTCCAGCATCACAAGTCTTTTGCATTTACCAAGTTATCAACTGATTAATTATACATAGTGCCTTCAGTCTTATAGTTTCCAGAGCACTGACTTCTGTGAAATCATGCAGAATTATGCATTATTTATCCTTCTTGAAAGATACTGATTCTGAGGTGGATGATGCCAGTGTCACATCTTTAGGTCTGATATCTTATTAATGTATTTGTCATTTACAAGCTGAAAATTGACGATTTCGATCACTCGGTGATCATGATCTGTGTTAGTGAAAGTAAATGGCCTTGGACTTAATAAAGCCAATGACGCTGATGGTTTTTCATCACCTTAGTCAACAATGGTTCATTTGCTTCAGGCCTTGATGGCAAGGACTAAATTGTGCATGACAATTGCTCCACCTAGTGGTATATATATATATATATATAAATGCCAGACATGTCTTGCCTTTATATAGCAATTTCATTAGTTAGGTGTTCCAAAAATGCTATCACTGTGGCAAATTATCCTCCCATTTCCATTATTACACATAGCAACATTTTAAAAATAGCAGTAAGATAATTCTGTTTGTTTTTCATTCATTCATGGGATGTGGCCAACATTTATTGCCTATTGCTAATTACCTCTTGAACTGACTGGCTTGTTAATGCTTTTTCAGAGGACTGTCCAGAAACAACCACATTGCTGTAGTTCTGGAGTCACACACTGACTAGACCAGAAAAGAATGGCAAAGTTTCTTCCCGTCAGAGAATTAGTGAACCTGTTGGCTTTTTAGGATGATTCACAATAGTTATATTGTTACCATTAGGCGAGTTTTCAATTCCATCCTGAAAATTTTGAAAGTTTTTGCCTCCACAGCTTTCTGTGGCAAAGAATTCCACAGGCTCACTATGATCTGAGTGAAAAAAGTTCCTTCTCATCTCAGTTCTAAACAGTGTACCCCATATCTTTTGGCTGTGCCTTGAAAGAGACCATGCAGTGCAGAGATGAGGGATATCTTGAGCTTTCTAAATTGTGGAATTTGAGAAAAAAGAATTTAAACAAATCCTTCAAAGGTCCAGTAATTCATGGTGCAATTCCAAATGTGATTTATGGAAACAAATACAATGTAGAGCATCTTGTCTCAGTCAATAGCCAACTTACAGATTACTTTTTGGCCTTAGAGACAGTCAAGAAATGTTTTGGCATGGCACACTTGACTTGGGAGAAAGTGTGCTGACTTAAGTGACTTTCATTTTCAAAGATGGATTCTTGATAGAGTTGACCTCTGTGGTCCCAAATGCAAAATTGAGGTCCTTACATGGGCTGCCAAGTGTCAAACTGGACTGTTTAAAAGGCCCATCTCTGTTCCCTGGATCCTTGTTTGTTTTTACATATTGGGTTTTCTAACTTCACCAACCCCTGTCCAATGCCCAGTTTCACACAGAATCAATGAACCCTGTAGAAACAATGGCA
The DNA here is from genome assembly GCF_004010195.1 of Chiloscyllium plagiosum. Lineage (NCBI taxonomy): Eukaryota > Metazoa > Chordata > Chondrichthyes > Orectolobiformes > Hemiscylliidae > Chiloscyllium > Chiloscyllium plagiosum. Next base: position 57,997,151 of record NC_057712.1, read on the forward strand.
TGCATGGGGAAAGAAACTTGGAAAGTATTGCATAACTTTAAAAAATATTAATATTACTGGCTTATGTCAATTGACCAGACATTTAAATCAATAGCAGAAGCTACAAACATCTGACCATTTTTATTTAAATAAGCACTGTGTCATTGGCACTGTGACATAGATAAAGGAAAATGCTTGAGAGGTCAATCAAGCAATTTTTCTTTTCTCTGTATGTTTTAAATTAATAGATACCTGGGATCTCATCCAATCATGCACAATAATGGTAGTGGGGCTACATTGAGTGGTGAAGGAGAGAATTTTTTTTTAGATTAGATTACTTACAGTGTGGAAACAGGCCCTTCGGCCCAACAAGTCCACACCGACCCGCCGAAGTGCACCCACCCAGATCCATTCCCCTACACCTAACACTACAGGCAATTTAGCATGGCCAATTCACCTAACCTGCACATTTTTGGACTGTGGGAGGAAACTGGACCACCCGAAAGAAACCCACGCAGACACGGGGAGAATGTGCAAACTCCACACAGTCAGTTGCCTAAGGCAGTAATTGAACCCGGGTCGCTGGCGCTGTGAGGCAGCAGTGCTAACCACTGTGCCACCGTGCCGCCCAGCATGCAGAACATGAGTTGAGGTTGAGGCATTAGTTGACATGGAAGGATTTTCCAAAGTTATTCTTCAATAAGTCTCACATCCAAACTATGGTACATGATACATCTGGAGCGCTTTAATCCATATGTCAAAAACTTGGCTCAGCTGCAGGAAACTGTAAAAGGCAAGGAGATGCCTAACTCTGCAGTAGAACCAATCAGATTGGGAATGCAGGATATGAGCACTAGGGATGGTGGGAATAGCTGAGAATCCCAGACTCTGCCATTTTAAAAAGTCCATTGTGTTTTCCCAATTCTGTAGCCTTATTTCTCTAGCATCTGTCCACTGGAGAGTTGGCCAAGATTCTCAGTCCAAAAAGAATGGGTACTGCAACATATGCATAACAACCCTTTGTGCTACTAATGTAGTATGCACTGCACTGCTTGCATAGAAAGCAGTTGCATCATCCTGCTTCGAGCAAAATCGATGTAGAGAAATACAGCCCATGAAAATGAGAAACTAATAGAAAAAATAGCCAGTGGCAGTGTATCAATCCCAAAAAAGTGCAAATGAAGTCACAGGTTAATCCGGTCCTTCGTAAACTGCAATGACCTGATTATGGGTACAATATTTCCTTCTCTAAATTCAATTAATTGGTCAATGTCACAAATAGATTGTACATAAACATGAATAGATACCTCACAAAACAAAGGCATTTGATATAATGATTACATTTCATCACTTCTGGATGTAAGTTTACTCGCTGAGCTGGAAGGTTCATTATTCACCCAGTCCGCCTGCATATTGAAGTCTCCCATGATCACTGTGACTTCGCCTTTCTGACATGGCCTATCTATTTCCCGGTACATCTTGCACCCCTGGTCCTGACCACTGTTAGGAGGTCTATACGTAACTCCCATTATGGTTTCTTCGCCTTTGTGGTTCCTCAACTCCACCCACACAGACTCCACATCATCTGACCCTATATCATTTTGTGCCATAGATTTAAATTCATTCTTGACTAACAAGGCAACCCCGCACCCTCTGTCCACCTCCCTGTCTTTTCGATAAGTTGTGAATCCATGAATGTTTAACTGCCAGTCCTGAACCTCTGCAACCACGTCTCTGTGATGCCTACATCATAATCATTCACAATGATTTGTGCCGTTAATTCATCTACTTTGTTACGAATACAGTGAGCATTCAAGTAAAGAACCTGAATGCTAATTTTCTTATCATGATTTCCAACATCTCTCGTAATATGTCCCAAGTCATCCTTCCTTTTTGCTTCATTTCTAGTCTGCCTTGCTAACCTGCTGCTTATCTTCTACTCATCTCCATATTCCCTGTCATTTTCCCTTTCTCTTCCTCCCGACTTGCAAGTTTAAAGTCCTAGTGACCACCCTGTTTATCCTTTTCGCTAGAACAGTGGTTCTAGATCTTGTGTCAATTTAGATCTTGTCTTCAGTGCTTTCTCCTGCCTTGGTTAAATGATCATCTGTGACATTGTCATGATTCACTGGAGTGATGTGCTGAGCTGAAAATCAAGCCTGACTATTCCAAAAGTCATCATTAATGAAACAAAAATCATTAAACTATCAACTGCCCAATTTTAGCTGTTTAATTCCGATTAAAGGAACGTACACACCATACTATTTATTGGAATCTAATCATTTTTAACCAACATGAAACATGACTTGCTAGCTCACAGAAATGGAAGATAGGAGCAGGAGTAGGCCATTTGACCCCCACAAGCTTGGTCTGCCATTATGATCATGGCTGATCATTGAACTCAATACTCCCATCTCAACCCTCTCTCATATTCTTTGAGTCACAAGAGCTATCCAGCTCCTTCTAGTAAACAAAGTGTGTTTTGGCCTGAATCACTTGCTGTTGTTGAGAATTCCTCACCACTCCTTAGGTAAAGACATTTCTCCTCTCAGTCCTAAGATATTTACATTTTATTCTTAAACTATGATCCCTACCATCAGAAGCATCCTTCTTGCCTTTTTCCTGTCTGGGAGCAGCTGGAGACAGCGTGGAGGTGACGTTGAAGACAAGGAGGTTGTTGGGAAGGTAAGGACTTAGTATAAATTTGGCATTTAGCAGCGGCTAAACTCGAGATACTACACGTGTAGTATCTCCCTCCCGCCCACCCTCCTCTAACTAGAAGAAAAAGGACTCTCTAAGGTAAGGCTTTTTTTTCTTTCCTTGCTTTCATATATTTAAGTGCTTTGTTTGGTTTTAGTTAGTTGGTATAAAGCTAAGGCTTACAATGGCAGGGGACCTCAGACCCATGGCATGTGCCTCTTGCCTGATGTGGGAGCTCAGGGACATGTCAGGGATGTCAGTCTCTTACACTTGCAAGAAGTGTGTCCAGCAGCAGCTCGTTTGACTGCATGAGAGCTCAGGAGCTGCGGGTGAACTCACTGTGGAGAATCCGCAATACTGAGGAGGTTGTGAATAGCACATTTAGTGAACTGGCCACACTGCAGGTTAGGATTGCTGAGGGAGACAGTGAATGGGTGACCAAAAGGCAGAGAAAGAGTAGGAAGGCAGTGCAGGTGTTCCCTGCGGTCATCTCCCTCCAAAACAGGTATACAATTTTGGATACTGTTGGGGGAGATGGCTCACCAGGGGAGGGCCACAGTTGCCAGGATCATGGCACCATGGCAGGCACTGTTGCTCAGAAGGGCAGGAAAAAGACTCGTAGGGCTATAGTCATAGGGGATTCTACTGTAAGGGGAGTAGACAGGCGGTTCTGTGGCTGAAAATGAGACTCCCGGATGGTATGTTGCCTCCCAGGTACTCAGGTCAGAGCTGTCACCGATTGGCTGCAGAGCATTCTGAAAGGGGAGGGTGAACAGCCAGTTGTC
>NC_057712.1:58001995-58020263 GCF_004010195.1 Chiloscyllium plagiosum
GAGTTGATAGATGAAGGAAGGGCTGTAGGTGTCATATACATGGACTTTAGTAAGGCGTTTGATAAGATTCCCCATGGTAAACTAATAGAGAAAGTGAAGTCACATGGCATGCAGGGTGTTCTAGCTAGGTGGATAAAGAACTGGTTGAGCAATAGGAGACAGAGAGTAGTTGAAGGGAGTTTCTCAAAATGGAGAAAGGTGACCAGTGGTGTTCCACAGGGATCAGTGCTGGGGCCACTGTTGTTTGTGATATACATAAATGATCTGGAAGAGGGCACTGTTGATCTGATCAGTAAGTTTGGAGATGACACAAAGATTGGTGGAGTAGCAGAAAGCATAGGGGACTACCAAAGAATACAGGAGAATATAGATAGACTGGAGAGTTGGGCGGAGAGCGGCAGATGCAGTTCAATCCAGGCAAAAGTGAGGTGATGCATTTTGGGAAGAATAATTTGAGCTAACTATACTTTAAATGGAAGAGCCTTGGAAAAGGTTGATGAGCAGAGAGATCTGGGAATTCAGATCCATTGTACACTGAAGGTGGCTGCACAGATGGATAAAGTGGTCAAGAAGGGCATATGGTATATGCTTGCCTTCATCGGATGGGGTATTGAATATAAGTATTTAGAATACTGCGTACAGTTCTGTTCGCCTCATTACCAAAAGGACGTGGACGCTTTGGAGAGGGTGCAGAGAAGGTTTACGAGAATGTTGCTTGGTATTGAAAGTGCTAACTATGAAGAGAGGTTGAGTAGGTTAGGTTTGTTTTCATTAGAAAAAAGGAAATTGAGGGGGGACCTAATTGAGGTCTATAAAATCATGAAGGGTATAGATAGGGTAGATAGAGATAAGCTTTTTCCCAGGGTGAAGGATTCAATAACAACAGGTTATGCGTTCAAGGTGAGAGGTGAAAGGTTTAAGGGGATAAACGCAGCAAGTACTTTACACAGAGGGTGGTAGGTGCCTGGAACTCATTGCCAACAGAGGTAGTAGAGGTAGGCACAGCAAATTCATTTAAGGTGCGTCTGGACAGATGTATGAGTAGGTGGGGAGCAGAGGGATACAGATGCTTTAAGAATTAGGCAATAGGTTTAGACGGTGGATTTGGATTAGCTCAGGCTTAGAGGGCCAAAGGGCCTGTTCCTGGGCTGTAAATTTTCTTTGTTCTTTATAATGTGTCTAGTCCTGCTAGAATTTTATAGGTTTCTGTCAGATCATCCACCCCTCAACTATACTCTTCTCAACTCCAGTGACTACAATCCTAACCAACTCAATCTCTCCTCTTACATCAGTCCTGGAATCAATTTGGTAAATGTTCCCTGCACTCCTTCTATAGCAGGAACCTCCTTCCTCAGAAAAGGACAAAAACTGCACACAATATTCCAGGTGTGGCCTCACCAATGCCCTATACAATAACAACAAGACATCCTTGCTCCTATACTTGAATTTTTCACTACGAAGGCAGACATACAGTTTGCCTTCTTTACTGCCTGCTGCAAGTAATTCACAACTTGAGTTTAAGTTTTTTTAAAAAAATTTATACACACAGAGATAACACAAATGACATTAGGCATGAGCATATGGCTGGTGAAGGGAAACAAAAAGCCAGAGATGCACAGTTCTAACATCGATTTGGATGTCTATGAGTGGTTTTCTTTCGGTTCCTTTTGATTCTTCGAGTATGTGGTGTGGATACAGCAATTCTCAATTTTTCATTCACTGGTTGAAGATTTCCCATTTCAGTATCACTGAACATGTTTTTACACCTTTTTCTTTCAGCAAGAGAATGTGCAGCAAGAGTAGTTTACAGAGAAATTGAGAGTGAGGACAGCTGTTGAAAGATTTCCTGTTCCTTCTCCACACAAGTGGGAGATAGTGTGTTTTGGGTGCTTTCTGGATGTTTCTACTACATTGCAGAATATATCAAGCCAATAGATCAAGCATTCTCCTTCACTAGCATTATTTGAGTACATTGAAGATACTACACACTGATTTCTAGTAAAATTGCAACAGCTTCTCTCTGTTTTCTTGGTCCAAAGCAGTACCTTTTCCATTTTTAGTCCAGTTAAAAGTTTCATTTTTTGGAATCACCATTTTAATAAGTATTACTAGCCTTCAGTGAAAGCATGATTCATTTATTCCTACTTACCTTCTACTTGGACTAACTATCTCTCTAAATAAGCCTAGAGATGCAGTACTATGTGTACTGCTTGATCCCAAGGATAGTATTCTCCCCTACGTGGTCCACAACTAAGAACATTTTCTCTTTCATACACAATTTTGTTAACTTTTTTTTGTCATTTTCTTTAGCGTCAAAAATACTAGTCTACTTTCATCACCGCTTGGCTGGAATTCTGCAGTGTGCTCCTCACTTACCTCCTTTCTTCTATCAATGATATAATGACACTCAAAGCTCTGGCCTGTAAAGAAACTTGCATTCCCAAGGTTCTAAGATCCTGCTTAGCTTCTAAGTTCAGTGCATCTGAAAGAATGAACTAAAATGCTTTATATTCAGGATTCCCATAATGTTATCTCCAATGTCTGCAATCACCCTTGTAGTATATGTACAACTTTCTGTAGCTTCAGGTTCTCTGATGCTGGTCTGTCTTTCAGTTTCTGTCCTCTCTGCTTCATTGCTACTAGCTGCTCTTTCCTCTGTTTCCACTCTAGAACTTTCACTCAACATTATTACCACCTTCTTCGCTTTCAATGACTGCTAAAGATACTCCTTGATTCTCATTCGTTCTTCCCATTTGCTTTGTGAATTCTCTACCACTTTGAAAAGTATTCACCGCATGTGTGCAGTCGGTGCTAATGAAATGTTATGATAACCTTTCATTCCCTACCTTGCAGTAAACCAATCAGCTAACAAGAAAAAACCCTGTGGTCCGATAAATGTCAGGACTTTTATTATTACAGATGTATTAATTATAAAAAGCACTGGTGAGTTTATTATGGTACAGATTTTATCCAAAATTCAGAACAGTGTAGACAGTCATTAGAGTACAACAATATCAAATTGTGAATTATTATTAGCTGTTGATAAATTTCTGAAATTTACAGAATGCTGCCATTACACTACACCTATCGTATTTACATAGTTATCCCATGGGTCAGCAGACTTCACATTGAGTTGAACTACATGATAATTCTACACGTGTTAACTAAGCAACAAATAGTGTGCTTGGAAAGTTTTAAAGCATTCAGAGTGAGTGTAGATGCATAAATGGCAGTATTAGAAGCTGCATTTGCAAAGCTGATTTGTCAGGAGTTTCAGTGTTGTATTATTAAAAAATGTTACAGTGCAAAGTAGTCCAAACTAGACTCTTTATAATAGAATTCTTCTGCAGGTTGCATCCAAACAGCAGAAATGTGGATTTAAACAATGTGTTGCATAGATAGGTAAGTATAAACTTCAATTTGTCACTATTATCAGCACTTAGTCTCAACATTTCTAGCTGAATAACACGCAATTATCATGTTGTAAAGCTTTTTTTTATAACTCTATTTGATACTATACAGACCTGATGTTGTTTATATATTTCAACAAGCACTTTGCAATTGAAATAGCACAGGTCAAAGACCAAATAATTTAATTAGTGATGGTACAAATTAATCTAGAAGTTGAGGTAAGTTCTATTATGGTAAGTACACTAGTTCTAGATGACAATAAACTATAATACAAAAAGTCGACCGGAAGTTTAACAATGAATAAATTAGTTTTGTCATTTATATATATTCAGTGTTCTTCATAACCAGTTTTTTTAAAAAAAAGTATAAGTCACCATTGCCAACACTTTCAATGTACTAGTATAAAATACCAAAACCTACACTGCATCACCAAACCAAGCAGAGTACACAGCAAAACTTCATTTACTTAAATACAATGATGGCTGGTCAAAATAGATTTTATATTAATATACAGTTTTTTTTTCAAAATTATATTACAACAAAATATCTTTTAAAAAGCACATTAGTCCAGTGCCATTCCTTAGTCTTTTTGTTTTAGAGGAGTTCTAGATTTGTTCAGTACAGCAGCATTGGTTCGTAAAGTTACATCTTTGTAAAATAACAGTTTATCTTACGGCATAGTCGTTATCAGTTAAAAATCTGCAGCATTTCCAAGATAATTTACAATGTTTAAAACTTACAGTTGTAATTCAAAGGGAAAACTATTCACAACTAGTGTTATTGTGTATGTTCCAGTTAAATTGTAGGTCTATTATGAATATTAGATCCAGTTGATATTCGTTGTAGATCAGTGTTTTCCTTCAATTGTAAAGATAATTTTCTTCAAAATTTAAAGCTCAACATGAACACAAAAGAAAGCATTCATGTTGGTCTAGAGTCACTGAAAACTTTTAATTCTGTCCAAAAAAAAAGTCCTTGTCACCTTTAAAATGCACAATTGAGAGAGCACAGCTATGGGGGTTGTAACATTGAGTTCTGAATAATCTTAGAATTCCTACAGTGTGGAAACAGGCCATTTGGCCCAACAAGTCCACACCGACCCTCTGAAGAATAACCTTCCCAGATCCATTCCCCTACCTTATCATTATATATAAGCATATACTAACATACGTAAGTATGTTCTACTATTTTATTTTTAAACTGATTTGTCACCAATAATACCTTAGTCATTTACTACTGAGTATTTCGGATGAGTTGTTAAAATAATCAATTGGGTTAGATGCTACACACATTATAGGGAAGCAGTAAAAATACCTTAAAATTATGATATAAAAGTGGCACTTAGATTTTTAATTTTGCTTCAAATTTGATTTTTTTTAAAAATCATGGTTCTTCCCAAAACTGACTTGTTGCACACCAGAATACTTAAAATAGCTCACTTCTAGAGAAGACACTCAACTTCAGAGTAAAACATCAGTTCCCCGAAAATGTAAAATCCAAAAGACAACATCGAACAGAGCTTTCTGTAAGTATTTCTTTGTCTAGCTGATAATTCTGTTCCACTTCATGTGAAAATAGGAGTATTGATAATATACACATTCTGAATACAAGGCTACATTTTTCAAAGTAGAGAAATCAATTCAAGAGGCATTCAAAGAAGAAGGCAACTTATGTTAGGATGAGATATGAAGGCTCAGTTAGGGCACTTGAGAATTACAACTTAGCAAGGAAAGACCTAAAAAGACAGCTAAGAAGAGCCAGGAGGGGACATGAGAAGTCTTGGCAGATAGGATCAAGGAAAACCCTAAAGCTTTCTATAGGTATATCAGGAATAAAAGAATGACTAGAGAAAGATTAGGGCCAATCAAAGACAGCAGTGGGAACTTGTGCATGAAATCAGAGGAGATAGGGGAAGCTTAAATGAATATTCACACCGGAAAAAAACAACGTTGTTGAGGTGAATATGGAGATACAGGCTACTAGACTAGATGGGATTGAGGTTCACGAGGAGGAAGTATTAGCTATTCTGGGAAGAGTGAAAATAGGTAAGTCTCCTGGACCAGATGGGATTTATCATAGGATTCTCTGGGAAGCCAGGGAGGAGATTGCAGAGTCTTTGGCTTTGATCTTTATGTCATCATTGTCTACAGGAATAGTGCCAGAAGACTGGAGGATAGCAAATGTTGTTCAAGAAGGGGAGTGGAGACAACCTTGGTAGTTGTAGACCAGTGAGCCTTACTTTGGTTGTGGGTAAAGTGTTGGAGAAGGTTATAAAAGAGAGATAGGATTTATAATAATTTCGAGGAGAATAGGTTGCTTAGGGATAGTCAACATGGTTTTGAGCAGGGTAGATAGTGCCTCACAAACCTTGAGTTCTTTCTTTGAGAAGGTGACCAAACAGGAGGATGAGGGTAAAGCGGTTGATGTTGTGTATATGGATTTCAGTTAAGCATTTGGTAAGATTCCCCATGGTAGGCTATTGCAGAAAATACAGGCATGGGATTGAATGTAATTTAGCAGTTTGGATCAGAAATTGGCTACCTGTAAGAAGACAGAGGGTGGTGCTTGATGGGAAATGTTCACCCTGGAGTTCAGTTATTGCTGGTGCACCGCAAGGACCTGTTTTGGGGCCAGTGCTGCTTGTCATTTTTAAAAATGACCTAGATGAGGGCATAGAAGGATGGGTTAGTAAATTTGTGCATGACACGAAGGTCGGTGAAGATGTGGATAGTGCCGAAGGATGTTGCAGGTTAAAGAGAAACATAGATAAGCTGCAGTACTGGGCTGAGAGGTGCCAAATGGAGCTTAATGCAGAAAAGTGAGAGGTGATTCATTTTTAAAGGAGTAACAGGAATAAAGAGTACGAGGCTAATGATAACATTCTTGTTAATATAGATTGAGCAGAAAGATCTCAATGTCCTTGTATACAGATCCCTGAAAATGTCCAGCCAGGCTGATAGGGTTGTTAAGAAGACAGTGTGATAGCTTTTATTGGTAGAGGGATTGAGTTTCAGAGCCATGAGGTCATGCTGCAGCTGTACAAAACTCTGGTGTGGCTGCACTTGGAGTATCGTGGACAGTTTTGGTCACCGCATTATAGGAAGGATGTGGAAAGTTCAGAGGAGATTTACTAGGACGTTGCCTGGTATGGAGGGAAGGTCGTATGAGGAAAGGCTGAGGGGCTTGAGGCTGTTTTCATTAGATAGAAGGACATTGAAAAGTGACTTAACTGAGACATAAAAGATAATCATAGGGTGGACAGCGAGAGCCTTTTTTCTTAGATTGTGATGGCTAGCACGAGGGGACATAGCTTTAAATTGAGGGGTGGTAGATATAGGACAAATGTCAGAGGTAGTCTCTTTAATCAGAGAGGATTAGGGGCATGGAACACACTGCCTGGAACAGAAGTAGTCTTGCCAACTTTAAGGGCATTTAAATGGTCATTGGATAAACATATGGATGGAAAATGGAGTAGCGTTGGATAGAAGGGCTTCAGATTGGTTCCACAGGTTGGCACAACATCGAGGCCTGAAGGGCCTACTGTGCTGTAATGTTCTATGTTCTATGTTCTATCTTATTTCTGCCATAATAAATAACTAACTTTTCCCAATTCTCAAGCTTTCTGGAGGATTAAATTTATCAGAAGTGTGTAACCACAACTTGTAGATTAAAAATTCAAGTAGTAAGAAAGGCTGGGATCTTTTGGAGCAGACCTTGATATAATTGCCAACTAATAGCTTTGTATTATATAGGCATTCCTTACATACGCTTGTATGTATTAGTTGTAATGGCTCGTTTTCAGTATGTTAGGAGGTAGTAGATTTATTGCCAATGATACTAGCAGTAACTATCTTGTTAAAGTTCAAACTATCCCTTATTGTGGTGTCATCAAATGTATATCTTACAACTCCATTGGAATTTATTCTTTGCATTGACTGATCTGTATTAGGTGCTGAAAGTCGGCCAAGTTCTCAAGTTCAGCTTTGCTCCAATTAGCTATCTCACTCAACTTTAATTTTTATTTGAGATATAGTCCTTAATTAGTATGAGTCAGGACTTCCACCTGTCCTCAAATGGAGTCCAGCAGCTCTGTGCCACACCAGGATTGGTGGCAACTACCAGTGCCATAGAAGGCCTGACAAAATCAAACCAGGAATACCCCCACATTCAGCTAATTACAGGATCTTGCTATGGTTGATAGGCCCTCCCAAAGATGGCAGGGATGCTTTTTAGGACAGGGCATGGGGATAGGTGAACATGGGGAGACAAAAAGCATGGTCTGGGAATGAGGCAATCACCCACTACTTGTCATTGACCAGCTGCCTTCAGGGTTAAACAAGGCAGGCTACATGTTTGCAGCAGGCCTAGGCTGCCTTTAAATCTTTGTGGCAACAGGTTGAGGCCCTTAAATGGAATTTAGTCACTTAAGGCCCCAATTGGGCCATGGGCCAAGGATGGTGGGCAGGCAGGCAATGAAATTAAAGATTTACCTGCTCTCCTGCCTGCCATTGGATAATCTATAAGAGACAGCCGAATGTGCGATAGGTTGTCAATGGTTTGGTAAAATCCCCCCAATTTTATAAGAACGTGGAATTGCTCAGAAACAACATGACCACGACCAACGAATTTCCTGCTAGTCCTGTCAAACAATGCTATGATTAGTCTACAACTCCAACATCAAGCAATTTCTGTCAATTAATATAAAACAGATCCAAAAATTAAATGGAAACAACTGTGCCTTTGAAAATCATAGCTCAAGTCTTATAAAAACAAATCTTCTTCATTGTTGTTAACACAAATTAGAGGAAATGTTGATTTCAAGCAGGTATTAGCCAAAGACATGCAGCACATTCGCTCCAGTTCTCTTCTTTCAGCATGTTCCAAAACCAAGCCAAAGTTACTGCAATTAAACTGGCATCTCAATCAATGAACAAGAGGCAGCTTTGCCTTAACAAATGGCGTGGTGATAAGACTTCTTTGAGACTGGAGGTCATGGGCGTACTTTGCTTACTCTGCAATCGTAGGAGGGCCTCTCCTACTCAAGAGTCCTGAAGATCTACTGAGACATTCTTGCACCGTATGTTTGTTCGTGATTCCGCAAATCTGAAATAAAAAACAAAGTATTTGTCAGGGAATTTCCTCCATTGCAAGGAGATGCCCACAATTTCCCAAGCATTAGAATTAATTAATATTCTTTAACATGTTAGATTGCATCCTAAAGTCACATACGTTAAATAAATCACTGAAATTAAACATAGTTATATTAATTTAAACTAACAAATGAACAAATTCACATTTACACAGCATCTTCCTCAGGATGTCCCAGTGCACTTCCAAGTCAAACATGTCTTTTGTGTTTAATTTAATGTAAGAACTTCCATAGCCAATTTTCACACCACGGATCCACAAGCATACCCAGATAGTCTATTCTTTAAGGAAAAGCTATGTTCTAGACTCCACTGTTCTTCTGTAAATAGTGTGGGATATTTTTATAACCACGAAAGTCAGCAGATATGGCCTAAGTTCAAAGGAATCCACAAATCCCTGAAGGCAGCAGGGTAGCTAAGATAACACTTGCCTGCATCAGTCAAGGCATACATATTATAAGAGCACAGAGGTTATGTTGGAGCTCCACAGGACTTAAGTTAGGTCACAGTTAGAGTACTGCATGCAGTTCTCGTCATCACTCTATAGGAAGGATGTGATTGCATAAGTGGGGATGTAAAGGCGATTCACCAGGATGCTGCCTGGGATGTAGCATGTCAGAGAAACTGGATAACCTTGGCTTATTTTCTTTGGAGCTAAGGGGGTTGAAGGGGGACCTGATAGAGGTGTACAAGAGTATGAGTGTCATGGACAAGATGACAAAAAGGATCTATTTTCCTTAGTTGAAGACTTGATAACAAGGGAGCAAACTTTTAAGTCAGCATCTTGCCTGAAGACAGCACCCCTGGTAATGCAGCACTCCCTCATCCTGCGCTGAAGTGTTAACTTAGACTTTACGCTCAGATCTCTGGAGTGAGACTACAGTCCACATCCTACTGTTTCAGAAGCAACAGCATTACCACCAAGCATACAGCTACCTGAACCAAATCTAACAATTTGGGTTTCAGTTGTACTTCTTTTAGCTTATATGGTCAACATTCTCAATCCCTATTCTCAGCAAGGTGACAGCTTCCAAGGCAATGTGACTCAGAAGATCAGTGCTACAGTTTCACTGGCCCTCACTTCCAATGGGTACATCATTTTGCACCGTCACTTATTTATCTTCAATCATTAAGTCATACAATTCAGCATAAGTAACTTCCTACTTTACATCACCATTTCCTTTACCAACATCAAGATTCTTTGGGACACAAACTAGTATCAGCCTTGAGATTATGTCCTCTGGTCCTAGACTCTTCCACAAACTTTCCATATCTAGCTAAAAATCACACAACACCAGGTTATAGTCCAACAGGTTTAATTGGAAGCACACTAGCTTTTGGAGCGTCACTCTTTAATCAGGTGATATCACCTGATGAAGGAATGACGCTTCGAAAGCTAGTGTGCTTCCGATTAAACCTGTTGGACTATAACCTGGTGTTGTGATTTTTAACTTGTACACCCCAGTCCAACACCAGCATCTTCAAATCATGAATTCATATCTACTCCATGAAGCCCCCTAAGAATCCTGTATATTTCAATTAGCTCATTTCTCATTCTTCTCAACCTCTCTTCATAAGAAAATTTCTCCATATCTGGGATCAACTCAGCGAACCGTCTCTGGATTGCCTCCAACATTAGTATATCTTTCCTCATGTAATGGGATCAGAACGGTTTATCATTTTCTAGCTGTGCCCTAACCAGTGCTTTGTATAGTTTTAGCAAGATTTTAATACTCCATTCCTTTGAAATGGAGGACAACATTCTATTTGCCTTCCCTGTCAGGCTGCATGTTAACTTTGTGATTTACGTAGGAGGATTCCAGATCTGCTCCAGTTATCTCCAGTTACCTTCAATAATATTCAGCTTCACGATTCTTCCAATCATTGGGCATAACCTTATATTTTCCACATTATACTTTTCCTCTGCTTTTGCCCAACTACCTAACCTGTCTATCCCTCTCTGCAGACTGAGTCATCCCCACCACTTGACTTCCCATCTAGACTTGTATCATCCATAGACTTGGCTACAGTATATTCACGTGCCTCAAGTCAATATATATCATAAATGATTGTGGCCCCAACACCGATCCCTGTTGCATTCTATTTACAGGTTGCCATCCTAAAAATGCCCCTCTTATCCCAACTCTCTGACCTCTACTAACTATCTAATCCTCTATTCATGCTAATATACTACCTCTAACATCATGAGCTCTTATTTTAAGCTCCCTACGTGAAGTAAAAAGCGGACTCACCATAGCCCTACCTGATCATGGGGCTGCTCTCTCAAATGTTGGTGCTTTACCCTGGAGGGTCAACACAGCTTAGACGAGGGGAGAGGTTGAGAAGTAACCTCAGCCAGTGCAGTAATTGAACCCACCATTTTGGCATCAATCTACATTGCAAATCAGCCATCCATCCAACTGAGGTAACCTGCTCCTTCATACCTTGTGAATTCAAATTCAAATATATATCTACAGCTTCCCCTTTATCTATCCTGTTTGTTAGCCCCTCAAAGAGCTGCAATACATTTGTCAGGCATGAGTTCCCCTTCATAAAGCCTTGCTGATGCGGTTTGATTTCTAAATACTCTTATTCCAACCTTTACAATAGCCTTTAACATTTTTGCTTTGTCTCCTTCCTTTTTTAATAGGAGTGTTACATTGATAGTTTTGCAATCCTCTTGAACTTTTTCCAAATCTGAGGATTCAGGGAAGATTACTAGCAGTGCAGCCACTATCTCTGTACCTATTTCTTTAATATCCAGTCCAGGGGATTTATTAGCATTTAGTCCCATTAGTTCCCCTGGAACATTTTCATTATTGAAATTATACTATTTACTTTTCTCCAATTTTTGCCTTTTGATTATAGGCTGCATCCCTGGTTGGATCAATGACAATATTGCTCAAGGAAGCTGTGAATTCTTCTTCATAGCTAGTTCTGGCAATTTGACCTTCCTAATCTACATGAAGATTAAAGCTATTCATGATTAATGTTGCTTTTTTGCATGCACTTAATATCTCCTGATTTATTCTCTATTCGCATATTTTGATAGAAAATTTTGGAAAGGTGATTAAGCTCCTGTGATAGATTACCAGTACAACTGTTCAGTGTGGAGCTCAGCTGTGCTGAGTCAGGCAATCTCTTTTACAAATGTGTTACATTTGAACTTGGTGGCTTTGGGCTGAGGCTAGGAAATTCCATTGTAATCTGATTCCTTATTACTGTTCAGTGCTAAAAAGTGCATGTTTATATAAGTTGGGTTAGGATGCAATCAACCTCAGTGATGATGCATCTGGGGTCTAAATGCCTGCTGACAATTAATCACTTTTTTTGTTCATACACTAAAATCTATCACATAAATGATGCACCACAGTTTCACTGGGAAGAAATGAAATTTTGTTATATGTTGAAAAATCATTAAATTTTATCAATAGAAAATACCATATGTTGGAGTAAGCTATGCAAACTGTTCACACAGTATAGCGTACAAATACTTTACAAATGTTCCTGATTTCTCTCTCGAAATTTCGAGCAAAACTACATTTTATGGTTGACAGCATAATGTTTTGATGGGGTTTCTGCACAGGCTCAACAAGAGCAAAGTGGCTTGTTTCACTTACATCAAATTTCATGTACAGGAAGAGAAATTGACATTAAAAAGCCAAGGATCAAACACCATCATTACACTGCCAGCAAAAAGATTGGCAGTTTGCAACATCAGACTAAAATGCAAGACCTGTACAACAGAAAGTACAGCAATACAATCCACTAGGGGACAGCAAATATCAATACACCACAAGCATTGATGTTTTGTTTTTCATATGTGGTTTTTGTAGCTACAAGTTAGTGCAGGTGACAATAAAGCAAACTCTGGATCAGCATCAATGAACTGACATCAGTTAGAGCAGGACATGTGTTTAGAAGGACTATGTAGCAATCCCAACCCAGAAGCATCAAGTTCACAGCTACTTTAAATTTTTATACCTCTACCTCATTTTAAGGAGCAGGGACCAGCAACCTCCCAACCCTCAAACCATAAATATATCTGGGATGTATCTGATCCCATTTTCTCCACAGCACAGCTGTTCACATTCATCCCTGGTGACGTGGACCAGCAGCAGGGCAATGGGATTCTTCAACATTGCTGCCTTCCCCAGCTGCAGGGTGCTAGTGAGTATACCGCGATTGCTTTACGAGTCCCCTATCACACCATCCTGCAGAGTTTGTCAAAGAAATGGCTTTCATTCTATCAATATTCAAATTGTGAGAGACCATCAATACTACATCCTGAAGTTATGTGCCTAATATCCTGGAAGCTGCCATGACTCTTACACAACAGGCAACTCTCAGTTTCACATCTCCTTCCCAGGTTTGAAAGTCACTATCCCTCCAAACACATTCCATGACACCTTCATTAAGTTCTTAAACTGGCACAGAATGAAAATACAATGCTTTTTACACTTTCACTGGGGCCTTAGTGAAATAGACCACAGACCTGCATAAGATGAGGTTTTAATGCCAAGATCATTCTGGAGCAGCCTTGCAGTGTAGCCTAGAAAGGATGTGCACATTATTATGGCATGCTGTGCCCTTCACAATCAAAGCTGACACAGAAGAGGTAGAGAGAACTAGGGAGAATGTCCTGAATGCAGGCAAAAATAGGAAATTAATAACAAACTTCTGAGGATGAAGATCAGGCTGAGGATAATGACATTGACCAAGGCTGCCACCCAAGGCAGCATCATAGAGCATAAGAAGCCAGAGTTATCTGCTTTCGGGTTAAACAAACTGAGTGTGGAATCTGTTTAAGATTAAGATTATGCTGCTTATATAGCAAGTATACCATCCTCAGAGTAAAGAAAGTGAAGGTCAGAGTAAATGCACTATTATCCATCCAATCAGATAACATCTTTCATATGATCTCATTTTCAAGTATCTACACTTTGCTGCTTTTGCCTAATGATCAATAGAGCACATAGTCAGTGAGAGAACACATGAACATCGCATGTCTCCAATGCTCCCTGGCTCTTAAGGCTTAAGTCGATTTCATAATGCTGTGAATTAAGGTCTCTCATGAAGAACATCTGGTTGGCAGGAGTCCCACTTCAGCATCTCTGACTACTGATGCTCTGAAGTAAATGGTTTGTGAGAGGTGAACAATGCTCAACCTGTATGATGCTATTCGTACACTTCCTGATGAAGGGCTCCGGCCCGAAATGTCGATTCTCCTGCTCCTTGGATGCTGCCTGACTTGCTGTGCTTTTCCAGCAACACACTCTTTACTCTGATCTCCAGCATCTGCAGACCTTTCTTTCTCATAGAAACATGGAAACTGAAACACAGGAAGAGTGGGCAACTAACCTTCCATGCCTGCACCGCCATTTGATATGATCATGGTTGATCATCCAATTCCTGCCCTTCCCCTTTGATCCCTTTCGCCCTAAGAATTATATCAACCTCCTCTGAAAACATTTAATGCTTTTACATTTACAACTGTGTTCTCCTCATCTCAGTCTTAAATGGCCTACTATTCTTCCTGAGACTGTGATCCCTGATTCTGGGCTCCTGTGTCTACTCCGTCTAGTCCTGTTTGAATTTTATAGGTTTGTTGGAGATTCTACTCCCCCACCCACCCAGTGTAGTCCGATCGAAGGTCTGTACAATTGTGGCAAAACATCTCTGCTTATATACTCAAATCCTCATGCGATGAAGGCCAACATACTATTTGCCTTATTCACCCCTTGCTGTACCTGCATGCTTACTTTCTACAACTGGTTTACAAGGACATCCAGATCTTATTACAGCTCCCCCTTTCCCAATAATCTGCCTTCCTGTTTTTGCTAAAGTGAATAGCCTCACGTTTATTCACATTATACTTCATCAGCCATGCACTTGTCAATGAGACAGAGATATACAGCATGAAAACAGACCTGTCAGTCCAACGTGTCCATGCCAACCAGATATTAGATTAGATTAGATTACTTACAGTGTGGAAACAGGCCCTTCGGCCCAACAAGTCCACACCGACCCGCCGAAGCGCAACCCACCCAGACCCATTTCCCTACATTTACCCTTTCACCTAACACTACAGGCAATTTAGCATGGCCAATTCATCTAACCTGCACATTTTTAGACTGTGGGAGGAAACTGGAGCACCTGGAGGAAGTCCACGCAGACATGTAGAGAATGTGCAAACTCCACACAGTCAGTTGCCTAAATAAATCTAGTCCCATTTGCCAGCATTTGGCCCATATCCCTCTAACCTTCCAGCATTTGCAGTTGTGTTTCTTTTAGTGACTCTGCCAAATCCTGTCAAACAATGAGGCAACAACACTGTGCCACCTGCTATCATATGTTCCTCTTCTTCCTGTCTCCCACTATGTCTAGGTGTCGCTGGCCTGATCTCTGCAATGGGGTGGATCAAGCCTGCACTGTAGTTGGCCTTCTTGGTGTAGAAGACTGGTTAGCTATCCCTGAGTGCAATAGGGCCTAGAAGGGTCAGAACTTCTGGGAACCTTCTGTATAGCTGCAGACTAACCTTTCTTAGCTTAGACTTCTGGATTGTGACAGGCCAGAAGAATTGAAGGGATCAAGCTCTTCTAAAGTGCCCTCACTGACCTCTTGGATCAACAATAATGCTGGATGACAATGAGATAGCGATGGAGTGAAGATCAATATGCAGATCTGGCAGACTCTGAGTGTGCTGCTACACCAAAGCAACACCGTGGCAGTGAAACAGGTCAACACTGCAGATAAGTACTGTGGACCCCTACTGCAGTACCATTGTTCTAGAAAAGTGGCAGAGATAAACCAGGGAACTACAGACCAGTGTGTCTAACATCAGTAGTAAGAGAGCTATGGGAAGAAATTCTGACAAACAGAAATAATTTCCACTTGGAGAAGCAAAGAGGACTTTATCAGAAGGAGGTTATGTCGAGCAGACTTGGTTGAATTTTCAGGCTTGATTGAATACATGTATGAGGGTAGTGAATTTGATACAGTCCAGAGAATATTTGCCAGGATGTTATTGGGCTGGAGCAATTCAGCCATGAACAATACCTAGAGAAATGGGATCATTTTTCTTAGAGCAGAAAAGGCAAAGAGAGAGGTGATTGAGTGTACAAAATTAAGAAGGACGCAGGCAGGGTAGGTAGGAAGAAACTTTCTCCCTTAATACAGGGATCAATAACCAGGACTACATATAATTAAAGTAAAGAGCAGCAGATATAGAGTAGATTTTCATCCAGAAGGTGGTGGGTATCTGAAACTTCCCATCTGAAAGGCTGGTAGAAAGGAAACAAGATTTAAATAGTATTTAGATAATCAAGTGAAATTCCATAGCATACAAGGCCAAGGGCCAACTGTTTCATAATGGAACTAGAGTAGGTAGGTTTTGTTAACTGGGTAGATCATAATGGGCCGGCCTCTTTCCATACAGCATAACTGTATGGCTCTTTAAGATGTGCCAAGTGCACAAGTAGGAAGTCCAGGAGACAGGAAGGATTGGTTCGTAGCTTGGGAGGCTGAGGTGGGCGAGAGCCATTGAGCAGAGATGGTGCATGCAATAGTCCAGGATACTTAATGTGTGCAGCAGAGAGTGAGTGGTGGCCTGGACTGAGTGGAGTGGAGTGGAGAGGAGAGAGCCAGTGTGAGGTTGAGAGCGCATGACAGGGAACAAATGAAATAGCAGACAGAAGATGGTAGCTCTTAGCCATGCATTAGTGTAGCATATTATCAACCAGCCTCACTGAGGTGGTTGCAGTCATTGATATCATATCCATACCTTCCTGCAGTAGTCAGCTGGAAAACAAAAGATTGCTGTCATCTCTACTATCCTGTCCACGAACAAGTCCTGGTCCCTGTCTGCAAAGCAAGCTTTTCTTTCTGTGCTAGGGGCGAGGGGCAGTCCTGACTTGCAACATCTCGATGTGCAGCTGCAATTTAAAAATGGCACCACTAAAATGGCATGAACACCAGATGTTACTGGTAATGGTAAGCATGTTGGTGTCTCTTGGCATGTGATTGCACAGAAAGGGTATCAAAGAGCCCGGTTGTATGATCAATGAGGTGAAGAGCAGAAGATTACCGAAGAGGAGACATTCTGGTCCATATCAAACTGGGTTTAATGAATCTCACTCGACAAACCATGCTAACTGAAAATCTGTCCATTATGTCTGGGCAGCTATTTAAGGCTGCTCTTGAATTCAAACAAGTGTGGAGACATAAAACTTTACTGTCTATTTACATCAACAAAATGTTGTGTTTTACAGTTGTCATTAATACAGTCTACAGTATACACCGCCGACTGCCAAAATAAACTTCATAGCCAGTCCCTGCCTATTGCCATTTCCAGGTCACTGATTTCATCTGTTGTTATCCCGGAATAAATTCTGGTAACTACATGAAGGGTTTCAGTCAATATCCCATTATAAATCAGCTGGAACAGATGGCCTTCCTCCCAGGTCGATGGCATTGGTTCTAAGTAATTGGAAAATATGGGATTGTTTACTAGTTTGGGAGGATGAAGTGGGCGAGAGCCTTTTTGAGTGGAGATGACGCATGAAGTGGTCCTGAAGACAATTGCATGCGTCATATACAAGTAACCGGACATTCTGCCAAATCAAGAAAATCTTTTCAATTTAAAACAGCCTAGGCAGACTGCTGCATCATAATTCAACGACTGAAAAGAGAGAGCTAGTGTGATTTTTGGATCCTCTGAGAGAGGCAGATGAGCTGGGACCCAATTGCATGTCTGTTATTATAATACTTTGGTGATTTTAATCAGATGCTTCTAGTCTTTAGAAATTTGATATGCATTAAATACATACAATAAATGTATGATGTGTTTGTGCGTCTTTTCATTGCTAAAAAGGAACAAATACTACCATACCAGAACTGTCATTACCAGTTGAGATTCTTGGTTCAGATCTTCGGGTTAGTCTCAATGCCCATATATTGATGAAGCAACATCTACCTCAGCAATGCATTACTGACCTGGCCCAGTTTGCTGAGGTGCAACCATTTAAATGGCTTTGAAAGACTGCCTGAACTGTCCCTGTGATTTGCCAGCCTGGCTATAGCTTGCACCATTCTGCAACACACACACTTTTATCATGTAATTTGAAGACACTTTGAGAGTCTGAGTTCAAGACTGTTCAAGGAAAAGCCAAAGTCAAGAACTTGCTTTAAGTTTGGATTTCAAAGTAACATTACATTAAATATTACTAGACATGGTAATCATTGATATACCAGGTTCTGACTTGCAGTTACATTATGATTGGCAAACCTATCTTCCTTGTGTATTAATGCTGTCAAGACACACAAACATTCTGGCGTATCTAGCACTGCCCACCTTGCTATCCATGCTTCAGGGTCCTGAATCCCTTATATAACACCCCTCCCTGGACTATTTTCCCTTTGTTATTAACAATGGAATAACATTGCTTTATATTCTCAAATGAGTTAATTATAGATTACTCCTTTTCACAAGATGTACTCTTTATTTTGTCGTTATCTCACCCACCCACCATTTGTCAATCTCTGTTGCTCACTAAATCCACATGTTCAGCTGTTAAACAGAAGGTTGGTAGTTTTGAGATTGCCCAGGGACAACAACTATATTATTTAGGGACATCAGTTGAAGGTAAAGGGGGAAGTTTAAAGTAGCTGAATAGGGCAAGTTCTTTTACACAGAAGGTTGTAAGCGCCTG
>NC_057712.1:58020429-58073039 GCF_004010195.1 Chiloscyllium plagiosum
GTCTCACCGCCCCCTCGATTCACAACCTCATTCCTGATTAAGGGCTTTTGCCTGAAACATCGATTCTCCTACTCCTCAGATGCTGCCTGACCTGCTGTGCTTTTCCAGCACCACACTCGACAGTTTTCTTATCTGTCTAGTCATTTCCATGTTCTCACTCTGAAGTGTTTTAACTCTTGTCACATTATGCTATTTACGTTCAGTGATGTGCAGCTCCATGATATTGCTGCAAGGTTGTTCCAGGGCCTTGAAGCCCTCACACAACAGCCTTGAGAGATCCATGACAACATGTGCAACCTCCAGAGCAACCATGGTAGAGAATGAGAGTCTTTGAAAAACTAACTAGAGTGTCTAATTAATGACACCACAAATGACACCGAATGCAGTGTCTGTCATATTTTAATTCCCTGCCAAATATAATACATGAATTCATTTTTCGGTAAATTCACTGATAGTCCAGCATCATTTCCAAAGGATAGATCAGCCAAAACAGGAGTGATCAGTAAACTGGCATTATGGTGAAACTCAGCCCTTGCACCAAAAGCTCTAACCACATTAAAAAAATGAGTAGATTCTATATTTGGCACTGAATGCCTCCATCATTTACATGCAGACAGATTTCAAAATTAAATTTATAGGATCAACAAATGTAATGGCTAAAATAAAAATCTAGCTTAAATGGCAACCATATAACCACTATAAATTGTCGTGAAAACCCATCTGTTTAATTAACGTACATCAAGGAAGGAAATCAGCCAATCTTACCGGTTCTAGTTGATACATGACTCCAAATCCATGGTAATATAGTTGCCTCTTAGCTGTCCTCTAGACACTTAGGGATAGGCAATAAATGCTAGCCAGTAACTCTCATGTTCCGTAAATGAATCAAAAAACAGTATAAATCTACATTAACTTATATTTGTCATTAAATTTGCCAAACAGGACTAACCTACTTTAGGAACAAGGTAAAAGGGTAGGCCACTTAGCCCCTTGAGCCTGCTCCATCATTCAGTGAGATAATGGCTGATCTGATCCTAACTTCAACTCCACATTCCTGCACATCCCGATAATCTTTCACCCCCTTGACAATTAAAGATCAATACATCTCTTAAAAATATTTAAAGATGCTGCACTACTGCCTTTTGAGGAATGGACTCTTGGAGATAAATTTTTCCTAATTTCTGTGTTAAATGGATGACCCCATATTTTTAGTCAGTTCTCCCACAAGACGAAAAATCCTTTTGACTCCATCTGATCAAGTCCCCTCATGATATAATGTGCTTCAATGAATTAACTTCCAACTCTTCTAAATACTAGAGGATAATAGCTGAGTATGCCGAGCCTTTTCTCATAAGGCAATCATTCACTTCAAGTATTGATCCAGGACACCTTCTCTGAAGTATTCCAATCATATTAATATTCTTCCTTGTTAACAGTGACTAGTACAGTAAACTACAGACACAGTCACTGTATAACTAAATCATAACCTCCCTAGTCTTGCACTAATTCCTCTCACAATGAAACACAACGTTCTATTTGCTTTTCTGATTACTTACTGACCCTGCATAATAACATTCTGAGATTCATGTACTAGGACACCCATACCTTGCTGCATCTCAGAGGTCTGAAACCTCTCATCATTTAGATCATATGCTTTTTTATTCTTTCTGCCAAAGTGAATGATTTCACACTGTCTCACATTATAATCCATTTGCCAGATCTTTGACCATTCACTTAATCTATCTATATTGCTCTGTAGGCTCCTCTACACAACATCTTTGCTTACCAATTTGGTGTCATCAGAAAATTTAACCACCATACTTTTGATCCTTTCATCCAAATTATTGACATAAATTGTAATGAGTTGAATTCCTATTGCCAACTCCTGTGGTACACCACTCATGACATCCTGCTAGTCTGAAGATGACTCATTTATTCCTACTCTCTGCCAATCTTCTATCTATTCCAATATATTACTCTTTACACCATAAGCATTTCTTTTGCTCAATACCTTTGATGTGACACCTTTTCACAAGCTCCCATTATTTCTTCCTTGATACCCTGTCCTATAAAATGGCTTCTATTAGCCGGCCTATATACAATAGTCTCAAGTGACCTTTTACATTTACCATTCCTCACCTCTAATATCCTGGTTTCCATAATGTAGGTCCTCCATCTCGACTTGGCAAATATCTTCCTTTTAAAAAAGCTTCTCCTCTACCATTTCCTAACCTCTTCTCCTACTGAATACTGCATGCCCTTCAAGACTCAGGTCCCAATACAAGTCATTCTACACCCACCTAATCGGTAATGCGACTAGATCATACTTGCCCAATTTGTACTACTACCTCCTCTGCTTTGTTTGAATGCTATGTGGATTCAAATACAGTGCCATCTGTAAGTATGCCAGTGTGTATTTGTTGTATAGTAGTTTACTACCAATGATAAAACACATTGAGGACCCTAAATCCCAATTATTGATTTGTTAGCTCAAAGCCAGACCTTGGGCCTTTGAAACTGAGTAACAATCATACACAGATGCCACATCATATACTGACACAAAAATAGCTAATGAAATAAAATAGTAGTTGTGGAAAAGGTGTGGTAGATCATACAGCTGACATGCTGAACATTAACTTACTCATTCTAAAACTGCTTCTCTTTTCATCTAATCTAAAAAGGGTTCGACAGGAATAGCTTCACAAATATCTGCAAAAGGACATGTGCACAATTCTTGTGACAACTCCCAAATATGGAGCTTCAAAACTGATAGAATTACTAATATCTTTCGCCAACATCTTGAACTCGGTCTTTCAATGCAAGAACATTAAACGTTACATATTCAATTCATGACATGCAGTATTAAATAAGAAATCCCTCTTACCAGAAATCAAGTCACACATTCAGGTCAGTATAAATGACAAGTAGACTTGTTTAAAACACTGCTAGCTGTCAATTTAACTGGATTAAGTTGAGATACATTCTTCCCTAAAAAAATTCACTTCAATTACTGGACTTGCTGACGTTGGGGATTGCCTGTGGTGTTCTCTGAATGAATATTTAATGGCAGTGTTATCTACAATTAGATTTTCCAGCTACACTATTTACAGATTACATCTCAAATGTTTTCTCTACAAAAATAAACACTGAATAAATACAGTGACTATCTGCAAACAGGTCGAAAGATCTCTGTGCCATGCTTTAGGCATCACGGCATAAGTTGTGTCCAGAGGAGGTTCACTAGTTTGATCCTGGGTATGGAGGGACAGTTATGCAGAGAGTTTTAGTAGACTGTGCATGTAATCTTTTGAATTCATAAGAATGATAGACAATCTTATTGAAACATACAAGATTCTTTGGGGAGTTGAGATGATAGTTGCAGAGAGGTTGCCTCCACTTGTGGGAGAGTCCAGGACTAGAAGGCATAAACTTAGAGTAAGGGGACCGAAGTCTTCTCTAGGCATAGAAGGGATCACCATTGATTTACTGAAAATCAAGTTACTCCCTCAAGACATTTAAGACTTAAAAGAAATTCCTCCTCATCTTTCTGTAGAATCCTTTACCACAGAGGCAGTC
This sequence comes from Chiloscyllium plagiosum, assembly GCF_004010195.1. Lineage (NCBI taxonomy): Eukaryota > Metazoa > Chordata > Chondrichthyes > Orectolobiformes > Hemiscylliidae > Chiloscyllium > Chiloscyllium plagiosum. The sequence goes on from NC_057712.1 coordinate 58,024,006, forward strand.
AAGGCTATTAAGTATATTCAAGGCTGAGACTGATGAACAAGAGGATGAATGGTTATGGGAAAAGACAGGGAAGTGGAGACGAGGGTGGTCAGATCAGCCTCAGTCTTACTGAATGGTAGGGCAGACTCAATAGACTGAATAAACTTATTCTGATTCTGTGCAACACATCAAATGGTAATTTGAAACTGTGTTCTTTACTGTCATGAAAAAGGATCAATGACATTTTGAATTTAGTGATTCAACTCTGAAATGGCTAGTTAACTTACAAATTTATTTACAAGTTTGCACTTGTCAGGTAAAAGTTTATGAATCAGAATGATTACATTAATCTACAGAAAACATAAATGAATTCACTGATATTTGAGTTTGTTTTAACAATTCTTTGCTTGTTTAGTTTCGAAGGATGCTTCAATTAACGATTCAATTCATCACCACTGAATGCAAAAGAGTTTAAAATGATACAGATAAACAAACATATTTTCGAAAAAAATACCTGTGATTGGCTCAATTCCATCCACAATGCTGCTTGTAAAAATTGGAAAATAAAAGTCATGCTTCATACAACTTAATAGTTCTAGCAGCTCCTAATGTTTGACTTGGCTACTTTTTGCTAAATAAATTTTTAATTACAACTGAAAGTCGTCTGGATATTTAATTTCAGATTTCCACTCTCAATTCAAATCTCTTGCATTCATGGCATTTTCTGAAACATTTTCCAAATTCCAAATCACATGCATTGGACAGCAGTCTTCTCTAGGCATAGAAAGGGGTCACCACAGATTTTAGTGAAAATTAAATTACTCATTTAGGACAGACACCCAAAAGAATTTCTTACCTGAAGAGGTAAGAATGAGGAAAAACAAAAGTCAATTAAAAAATGAACATTTCTTAAGTCACTGACATACCATTGCTGTACATTTAAATTAATAGAAACATTTCAGATACCCCAATAACAAACTTGAAAATCTAGTTCATGTTAACTCCTTAATAATAATAATAATATCATGGCATTTTACTGAAAGTGGCAGAGAATCAAAAGTGAATTTATATTTTCAGACAATTAAAATAGTTATTCCCAAATAACATAATTGTTTCATAAAGAGGACATCAATGCTAATCTAGCCATGTAACAAGATAATGCCCAAGAGAGTGGATTACTGATAAAAGAAACAAATCCTCACTCATTTTTAAAGCCTTGCTTGCTTTTTTAAAATCATAGCGTACCTCCAGAAGTAATTTTATGTTGATCAGCACAAGACCAATTCAAGAGAGAAGTGTAATCAAGCTTGAAACCAGCAGGAAATTATTAAAATGTTCTGATATATAAAACTGTATGAAGTTGCCAGCTTCCTTTTATTTGATTGTTCCATTTGACACCCAGTTAAGTCTATGCTGAAACAGTTGTTCCATGCCAGGGCTGGATTTTGGTCAGATGGGATATTGGGGTGCAGCACAGAGATTTTAAAAAGCTCCAGATGATCTATAATAAAGCCATTATGTGTTATTGCAGTAAGCCCAGTTACCTTTCAGAATGGATTACCTATATGCTCTGAAACAGCTCTGCTTAACTAATTTTTTTTAAGAATTGAGGCCAAGATGGAATTCTTGTTTCTGATCATTATTCAATATGCCCTGCTGTAACATGGACATAAGATTGTCTTGGACTCAGCCGACCCCCTTAAGTCATGAGATGAATACTAATATACAATGCTTTCATTCAGGCATAGGAACAGAACTACATTTAACCCCCTCATGGCTGTTATATCACGTAATGAGATTGTGGCTAATTTGCGACCTAACTCCATTTGTCTTATATGTCTTAATTTCTTTGACTAGCAAAATCTATCAATCTTTTGTTTTTAAATTAAGAATTGATCTGTCTTCAATTGTGATTTGAAAAAACGAGTTGCCATGTTCCACCACTCTTTCTGTGTGGAGGCATTTCACAATTTCAGTCTCAAGTGATACCTCTAATTTTTAGGCTCTTGCCCTGAACCTAGACATTCCAACCCTTAACATCTTTAAAACTTTAATCAAATTGTCTCTCATTTTTCTAAATTCTATTGAAAGCAATCCTACTTTGTTTAATCACCTTTGTTCTTGGAATCCAGGTATCATTTCAGTAACTCTTATGTTGTGCTTCCTCAAAAGTCAATATCTGCTTCCTGAAACATGAATCCCAGAACTGAACAGTAGTTGTGTTATGGTCAGTTAACTGAGGTATTAAGGCTAACCACGTATAAGGATATGTTTGTTAACCTATGTCAATACATCCTGTACAGTGGTAAAAATTGACAAAAAGGCAAATTCAAACATTTTGGGATTAGTAATCTCTATTTCACATCAATGTATTAAAGGCATTGTAATAATGTTCTCAATCTAAAAACCCAAAATGAAATCATCATTTTAGAATGAAATCTTCCTAGAATTGGGGTGAAGGCAATTTACGATATTGCCAAAATAATTTATAGAGCAAACTTAACAAAATATGGTCTAACACTTTCTTCTTAATCAGGAATTTTGTATTTAGTAACTCAACAGTGAATAAATGTTAATTGTCAAATCAGTTAATAATTTCATTTGGTAGATTACAGTGAAAAATTTGCAACACAATCAAAGAAACTTCTCAGCAAATATCCATTAAGAACAGGAGGACTTAAACACAGGTTCCAACATTGAAGGAAAACATTTTAAAGAATGTAAAATTATATGTCTCAAACAGTTGCATAGGTAGAATGACAGGCAGTTCTCAGAGACATATGAATATCATAAAAAATATAGCATATTAAGTAGCTTTGAGTTTCCTTCAGAACCTGCTGGATTTGATCTATTTATAGAACAGCTCCTAAAACTGGAATGCAAATAAAGTGGATTCAGCTGCAAACATTCTGCAATTTCATAGAAACCATAATATCTTCTCATAGAAACAGAGAAAAAGGACTGATCTGCCATTCAAGAATCAAAACCATTCTAATTATTTAAGAAGGGTTCACTGATCGGCAGTGTGGTTGCTAGGAAATGGTGATTATTTTGTTCAAAATTTTCTCCATTGCCAAAATAATTGCTTAAGCTTAAAACGTTGAGCACTGTTACCTGGAGACTGGAACAGTTGTAGTTCATAAAAATTATACACCATGGGCTAAATTATGCTACCTGTTCTCTTATAAATTTCAAAATGTTTCTGACAAACGCTCAAGCCATTACATTGAGATAAAAGGTATTAAATTAAGCTTGTATGAAACAGAGACAGATGCATCAGGTTCAGTAAAATACCTATTTTGGCAAAGATATGCATAACTACAAAGAGGAGACAAAATATTTCACAACACCGGAACATACAGATCATACCACTGCAGAATTAACCATGATAAAGATAAACTCCCAACAATATTTTTTTTTTATATAAGGGATATATTTTGGATAGGATTATCTTTTGATCAGGGGAAAATTAATGGACTCTAGGATTCCTTACCTTGAGAAAGCATCATCAAGACCATCGTCCTCTTCCTGCAAAGAACAGCGAGAAATCTTGTTAACCTGTGCTATCATTAACTAATGTATCATAGAATTATCTGATTTATTACATAAAGATCTCACAGATCTATTTTTCCAGATGTCAGGCTGAGATTTAACAACCACTTCTTCCATTGCATGCCAAGTTGCAATATTAAACACACTCAAAAAACACCCAATACTGAAAATTGACCAACACGTTTAACTTACCAACCTGACTACCCTCATGGTGTTACTACAGGCAAATTAGCATCCTTACATTCAGAAATACTTCTGTGATGGCAACCCATGGCTTTATTTTATTTAAAAGCTTTATTGAGTTAAACTGCCTCATAGATTCAAGCCATGTCCATCAAATAAGTTCTTCAAACCAGTGTTGTCACCCAGTTTCTGGCAGATATTTCAACTTGTTATTCTTACATCCACCTCACAATTTCAATTAAATGTGCCTTCAACTTATGGAAAACACAGAAATACTAGAGATAAAAATCACACAACACCAGGTTACAGTCCAACAGGTTTATTTGGAAGCACTAGCTTTCGGACTGCTGCTCCTTCATCAGGAGACAATCACCTAATGAGGTAGCTGCGCTCTGAATGCTAGTGCTTCCAAATAAATCTGTTGGACTACAACCTGGCGTTGTGTGATTTTTAACTTTGTACACCCCAGTCCAACAGCAGCGTCCCCAAATCATACTAGAGATAGACAGTGAATAAGAATCTAGGTAAAGGAATCTTGTTTGAAAATACACTCATATTATGCAGCAGTATACAAGTCATTAAAGGTGGCAGGACAGGTAGAGAGAGCTGTCAATAATGCATCTAGCATTCTAGGCTTCATAAATAGAGATTTAGAGTACAAGAGTAAGGAGATTTTGATTAACTTACACAGGATACTGGTTGAACCTCAAATGGAACATTATTTAAGTTATGGGTGACACATTATAGGTAGAATGTGAATGCACTGGCAGCATGCAAGTTTATCAGCATGACTTCAGAGATAAGACACTTCAGCTACAAGGACAGATGGGAGAATTTTGAACTGTTTTTCTTGATGAGGAGAACCCAAAGAGAAGATGTGATAGCTGTTTGCAAAATTATGAGGGATCTGGACAGAGTGAATTGGTTGAAATTGTTCCCACTTGAGAACAACTCAAGAACCATAGTAGTGCATTTACAAAAACAAATTTTGGCTTGAAATGAAAGTGAATGCACATTCAACCAATCAGATCTCTTTTTTTTTTGAATTTGGTTGAATCAAATAAAGCAAGGCAGAAAGGGCCCGGATGATTGAAGAGGTACCAACATTACGTTCCTCAGCCATGTGAGAACAGAATCCTGCCTCTTAATGAAACATCCACATCATACCAACCAGGTAAGTACCACTCCTCATGGATGTAAGTTTGCTCGCTGAGCTGGAAGGTTTGTTTGCAGACATTTCATCCCCATACTAGGTAACATCAGTGAGCCTTGGGATGAAGCACTGGTGTTTTGGCCCACTTTTTATTTATGTGTTTAGGTTTCCTTGAGTTGGTGATGTCATTCCCTGTGGTAACATCATGTCCTGTGATGTCATTTCCTGTTCTTTTTCTCAGGGGGTGATAAATGGGATCAAAGTCAGTGTGTATGTTGATAGAGTTCCAGTTGGAGTTTCATGCCTCTAGGAATTCTTGCACGTATTTCTGTTTGGCTTATCCTGGGATGGATGTGGTATCCTTCCTCATCTGTATGCAAGAATAATATGAGAGTGGGTCATGCCTTTTTGTGGCTCGTTGATGTTCATGTATCATGGTAGCTAGTGTTTTGCCTGTTTGTCCAATGTAATGTTTGTTACAGCTCTTGCAAGGTATTTTGTAAATGACATTAGTTTTGCTTGTTATCTGTATCTTTCAAGTTCATTAGCTGCTACTTCAATGTGTTGGTGGATTTGTGGGCTACCATGATGCCAAGAAGTCTGAATAGTCTGGCAGTCATTTCCAAGATGTCTTTGATGTAGGGGAGAGTGGCTAGGGTTTCTGGACAAGTTTTGTCTGCTTGTTTGAGTTTGTGTTTAGAAATTGGTGAGTGTTCTAACCCACAAACAGAGCTGCATTAGAACAGTATTTCAACAAGCCACCACAAACTGCAGCACAGAAACACTATGCAGAGCAGAGGAAAATCACCTATACAGTGTATTCAAAAAGAATGGGTACCCAATGAACACAGTCTGCTGATTTCCCAGCAACAAACCCAAACAGGCAGACAAAACACATCCAGAAAACCTAGCCACTCTTCCCTACATCAAACACATCTCAGAAATGACTGCCAGATTACTCAGACCTCTTGGCATCATAGTAGCCCACAAACCCATCGACACACTAAAACAGCAGCTAATGAACTTGAAAGATCCTATACAGATAACGAGCAAAACTAATGTCATTTACAAAATACATTGCAAGAACTGTAACGAACACTACATTGGACAAACAGGCAGAAAACTAGCCACCAGGATACATGAACATCAATTAGCCACAAGAAGACATGACCGACTCTCACTAGTATCCTTACATACAGATGAGAAAGACACTACTTCGACTGGGACAACACATCCATTCTAGGACAAGCCAAACAGAGACACATGAAAGAATTCCTAGAAGCATGGCATTCCAACCGGAACTCTATCAACAAACACATTGACTTGGATCCTATTTACCACCCCCTGAGAAGAACAGGAAATTACATCACCAAAGTAAATTATGACACCAACCCAAGGAAACCTAAACGCATTAATAAAAATTGGGTCATACCACCAGTGCTTCATCCAGAGGCTCACCGAGGATGTTATCTAGTATGGTGATGAAACGTTTGAAAACGAACCTTCCAGCTCAGCGAGCAAACCTGCATCCAGATTCTCAAACTGAACTACAAATCTTCTGAAAACACACTATCACTCCTTATTCCACAGAAATTCTCACAGGTGTGCAGGCTATCCATTGAACAGCGCATTTAATCACAGGCTGTAATGCCTTTTGTCTCGTCTTTCAGCTCTTCCAGAATGTCCACCACCTCCACAGAGAGGCAGTTGCCTCCCCAAAATCTACCTCCTCAACTTGTGCACCCACCACCTGACTAGATACAGACACCTCAATGAGAACATTAGTATTAGAAACTGCAGGACCACAATCTGGTGACCTCCTCACTGAGACAGCTCCGCAGCTAGCCAAGGACAGACTGGCAGGGAGCAGGCACTGGCTCAGCCCCAGGCAGGAGAGAACCCAGTGGTTTTGGCAATGGCAGTAAATGGCCCTCAATGTGCAGAAGCTGAGCTGTGCAGTCAATCATGTAATCATCTGAATCAACAGAACAGTTGGTGGCTGCCAGAGAGAACCAGGTCCAAGGCTGCGCCGGATTTGCTGGAGAGGCTCAAATACCTGCACTCCATTACCCCACGAGAAAGTGAGGACTGCAGATGCTGGAGATCAGAGTCGAGAGTGTGGTGCTGGAAAAGCACAGCAGGTCAGGCAGCATCCGAGAAGCAGGAGAATTGAAGAAGGGCTTATGCCCAAAATGTTGATTCTCCTGCTCCTTGGATGCTGCCTGACCTGCTGTGTTTTTCCAGCACCAAACTCTCGACTCTGATCTCCAGCCAATAGTCCCGAGGACTGAAGGTATGGCAATAGGGAGAATGGTGAGCCTGGCATTCATTCTATTTGCATCTGGTAATGAGACCCTTGGCAAGGGCAGTCCATAAACTAGCTCCCTGGGGTCACCCAACCAAACCTCCAGGGCCAACAGGCTCAACTGCTGAGCAGACACTTTCCACCCCAGGTGCAGAACCTGGAGTATGCTAAGTCATAGCATGAGAATGAGAGGAAGAAGAAAGCATATTGAATGCGCTTTCGTGGCCTGGGTGATAATGCAATGCACATTTGATATGTTTCAATACATTGCACTGTAGGTTTGCTCACTGAGCTGGAAGGTTCATTTCCAGACGTTTTGTTACCCTACATCTTCAGTGGGCCTCAGGCAAAGCAATGCTGAAATTTCCTGCTTTCTATTTATGTGTTTGGGTTTCTTTGGGTTGTTGATGTCATTTCCTGAGGTGAAGTCACTTCCTATTCCTTTTCTCAGGGGGTGGTAGATGGGATCTAATTTGATGTGTTTGTTGATAGAGTTCCGGTTGAAATTCCATGCTTCTAGGAATTCTCGTGCGTGTCTTTGTTTTGCTTGTCCTAGGATGGATGTGTTGTCCCAGTCGACAGTTGTCCTCATCCGTATGGGAGGATACTAGTGAGAGAGGGTCATGTCTTTTTGTGGCTAGTTGGGGTTCATGTATCCTGGTGGCTAGTTTTCTGCCTGTTTGTCTAATGTAGTGTTTGATACAGTTCTTGCAAGATATTTTGTAAATGACATTAATTTTGCTCATTGTCTGCATAGGGTCTTTCAAATTCATTAGCTGCTGGTTTAGTGTGTTGGTGGGCTACCATGGTCCCAAGAGGTCTGAGTAGTCGGACAGTCATTTTCGAGATGTGTTTGATGTAGGGGAGAGTGGCTCGGGTTTCTGGATGTGTTTTGTTTGCTTGTTTGGGTTTGTTGCGGAGAAAGCGGTGGACTGTGTTCATTGGGTACCCATTCTTTTTGAATACACTGTATAGGTGATTTTCCTCTGCTCTGCGAAGTTCCTCTGTGCTGCAGCGTGTGTTGGCTCATTGAATAACGTTCTGATGCAGCTTCATTTGTGGGTATTGGGGCGATTGCTTCTGTAGTTCAATATTTGGCCTGTATGTATTGTTTTCCTGTAGACACTGGTTTGAAGTTCCCCACTGGCTGTTTGCTCTACTGTGTCACCTAGGAATGGCAGTTTGTTGTTGTTTTCCTTCTCTTTAGTTTATTTTATGCCAGGATGATGGTCTTGAAGGTTTCCTCTAACTTGTTTCATTTAGTGACGACAAAGGTATCATCCACGTAGTGGATCCAAAGTTTGGTTTGGATAGTTGGCAGAGCTGTTTGTTCAAGTCTCTGCATTACTGCCTCTGCTAAGAGCCCTGATATTAGAGATGCCATGGGTGTTCCATTGCACTATTTAGGGCTTAGACATGGTCAGGTCTGTATGTGGTCTGAATATAACCACATCAGCATGATGGCTCACTCCATGGCAACACAGAATGTAATGTGAATGAAAATATGTGGTGAGAGCATTTTGCAGCATCTGGAACCAGTGTTGCTGACATCTTTGACCCTCATCCTTACAATATCCCTATTCTTTTCCAGCCTTGGTCCAATAATGTTGATGTAAATGAGTTGATCAGCAATATCTGTGACAGAGAGACGCACATCAAACAGAGAGGCAATGCTTAGGATTGTCACATATCAGGGGCCCTGCAGGTCTGGGTCCATACAATGCATGGGTCTATGCTTAATGTGATTTCCCTTTCAAAGTGCTAACATCGCTGGATCTTGCAGATCCCTCTCAGAAGTTGAGTCACACAACTCTGAGTGAGACCCCAGCCACTTTCTTCCCGACTGAACATTTTCAAATCAAGCATGATAGAAGGTGACAGCAAGTGGTCCTTAGCCAGAGGTTTGCAGCTTCCACCTCTGTGTATCAGTGAGCCCCCAAATATCAAAAAGCCCATCATGGTAGACTTTCCTGTAAGCCCCTTAAGGCTTTGTGCCTCTCCAGGAACTCAACCAACCTCAATCAGCCTGTACCTGCTCATCTGCCCCCCACTTCCCCTGGCATATGAAGTGATCATACCAGGATTGGTCATACACTGTTCACCCAGAGTGTTCCTGATGGTGAACCAACTACTTTCCCAAATGGCCCCTTTCCCATCCTTGTTTTACTATATAGCCTTCTCACAGATACTGAAGCCATTTCAAAGGAATAGTTTGTCAAGTTTCCTACCGATGTCACTGGCTTCTTATGTACCCCAACATTTTTTCTTTAGTACCTATGGACAGACCCAATGCACTAACCATGGTCCACTGCCTTGAGCAACTGAAACTGGACAGCCCTGGATACAATGTGCCTCAGAGTCCTGTTTGTGGCTGTACAACTCCCCAGCCATGTTAGCTCACTTCCAGACAGGCAACTATGGAGCCACAGGACCCTGACTCACTTCCTGTGCTGCGGAAGCATGGACCCCTGACCTAAGACGCTGATTGGATGCATAACCAGAATCAATCCCCTGGACTGGTACTCAATGCTGTACTTGACTCACTGAGCCAGGATCCACCATGGGCTTCACTGGGGCAAGGTATGGATGATGTGAGTATGCATGCTGGCACTAAGTGAGTCCAGCTGTCCACACTCTGAGCTGGGTGCCTATCTCTATGCGCAAACTGTCCCTGCTGCAGACATTTAATGCTATTCGTAACAGGCTCTGCAAGGTAAGTCTGTAATTTTAGAATGCACTGCTGGAGTTTTAGAGAAATGATGGGTTGTGAAATGCCAGATGATAACGTCCATAGTTGCGGGGTGCATGCAACTGGTACCTGGGAATTGTGCTCTCAGATATTATTTGGTCGTACACAACATGAAGGCCATTTGAAGCAAGTGGTGAGCTGAATTCACCAGGTACATGCTCTGATTTCCATATCACATTTTCTTGCTCGTTTGGCGTGTTTGATATGATAGGAAGCTGAATATTAATCAGATGAGTTGGGCCAAAAACAAGGCAGGTAATAAGCTATAATCCCCTCTGACTTGTTAACTTGTCACTTTATCATGAGAAAAGGATGATTCTTCTTGGAAAAAAAAGAATAAAAGATGGAGAGATGGTCTCAACACAGAGATCAGTCTCGCCAGAATTCTTGTATAATTCAGCCACAAATCTCACCTTAGCCTTTATCGCTTAGGCCCCTATTAGATTCCGCTCTTTGAGTCTATAAAGAGAGACAAAATATTTGTTCAAAGTCTCAGCCACTTCCTTGCTCATTATATTTCTCGTCTATGTTTACTTATACTAACTCCATGTACACTTAGACATCTAAAAACTCAGAACTGATTGGACAGATAGAAACTCAAATGAATGGGTTACACTAGAAGTACAGGTTCACGAGTCAAAATGGTTGCTAGGTTGAAGCGAAGAACCGACAGTCGTTTCAGGAAATAATTAAACAGAAAAATCAAGACTAGAAACAGAAGAGGAACGAGATAATGTAGATGGATGGATAATATTGAGATATCAATTTAGAGAGACTTGAAGAAAGCCAAAAAAAAGCAAGATGTTGCCACTAGTCTCATCAAGATTATGACGACAAATGGATATTGCTATCAATAATTAATTGCTGACTTTTCAAATCATCCCAATGATCAAGCTTTCTGTTCTTTCCAGCGACATTGTAAATATCGTCCTTTAATTTAATACTACTCTTAATATTTCCAGAGATTTTTTTTATTCTTCAAAGGAATGTGCATTCTGGAATACACCAAACTAGTTCTTTAAATTTATATCATTGTTCACCTACAATCATACTTTAAAATCAGATTTCCTAATCTGCTTCAGCCAACTTAACCTACTTACCTCAATAATTAGCTTTGTTTAAATACAAGTCCTTAACTGCAATAATCAATTTATTTTGCACAGTAAAATAATTTTATGGAAAGGTCTTCACAAATAATTTAATTTATTTATGGTATAATATCAGCATATTGTTCAATATCTTCACAACTGGTTTTAGTGACTAAACAAACAAAGACAAGGTTAAAGACAGTATCCATATGCTTAAAATTCTCATTAAAAGTCTGAACTACAGCTGGATACATTGTACCTCAAGGTTACACTGCATGATAGAGTAGCTTCTAATCTTACTTAATTTGACATTGCCACAATGTGATTTTGATCTGATAAAGCCTCATCCTGCTTCAACCCTTTCAAATAAAGAACTGCACAGGAATCTGCAGCTTATCCAGATGACCATCTGCCTGTCTGAGACCACTGAGCACAAAATTCTGAACGTCTGTTAATCCGTTTTTTGCAGTCAGGCTGCATAAATCATTTCTAATACAAGCCATGCATCATGTTAAACAGATTGTTTCCATATAGTCAAAAAAAAAAACACCTTTGTATAATGTGATTTATATTCTGGCATCTAATCTAGTAAAGTCAACAAGAGCAGAATATAAATTAATCTATGTTATTTAAATAAGCACATTCTGAAGACAACAAATTTGTACCTACATCAAGTATACAATCTTACCACATAGAGCCCTTGTTGGTTGCAGTAACCAGCAAAATGAGTATTGGAAAGCATTTTTATCTAATATGGAGCATTTTAGCCCAAAACATTTAGGAATGAAAACCATATCAATGCTCAAGTAATGCAATGAGCTTCAAATAATATGAAAATAAAGGAAAATTTTAAAACCTACCCAAGAAAGTGCATGTAAAGGGGATCCACACGATGGACTGTTTTGCTTCACGATACCTAGATTGACATCAGTTGGAGAGATAATTGGATTCTGGACTCTGCTTACTTTGTGATCCTTTGCTGTAGTTGTATCTGAATATTATGAAATATGTAATTGAAAAATAATTTTCAATTTCAACATTAAAACATACTGTGTATTGCAACAACATAACCTATCAAGAACTGAAATTACTTCACCTTTCTCTATATGTCCTGTTGCTCCATTAAAGGCTGCAGTTTCAGGGCTTTTGCACAGCTCATGTGTCTTTTTACATTTTTCTGAAAAGACAAGTATACTGAGTTTCTACATCAATGCCCATTCAATTCTCATATTAGAAGTTATTGTATTTACCAAGAATATCCTTAATGCCCAATTATACCCCATCTCCTCAAAAAGATTTCCCAAAATGAAAGAAAAACATAATTTTGTACATGAAAAGTTGCACAATGATATTTTCCTTCACAGGTCAGATTAACATTGAGAAAGCAGCAGGTCTTTCTGCAGAACATTAATTATCAAGAAACTGAAAAAGCTTCAAATGCAACATTTCCAAATTTGCAAATGACAAAACTAGATGGAACTGAGAGTGTCATAAGGAGGCTTCAAGATGATTTAGGCTGAGTGAGTGAACAAGGATGTGGCAAATGTAGAATAATCACAGCATCATTATGGGGTGGCGATTTGGCCTATCGTACCTTCACCTTTTCTTCAAATGTGCATCATATACTGCTTTTTTTCTCCCATAACCTTGGACATTGCTTCTATTCAAAGAACTATCCAATACGTTCTTGAATGCCTCAAATTGAACCTTTCAAGAGCTTAACCACTCACCATGCTAAAAAGTCGTTTTTCCCCTTTTCACATTTGCTCCTTTTGAAAATTACTTTAAATCAATCCCCTCCTGCTTTTGTTCCTTTTACTAGTGGAAATAATTTCTTCTCATCTACTCTACCCAGATTGTGAAAATCTCTATCGGATCTCCTCATAATTGCCTTCTCTCCAATAAAAATAGTCCTAACTTCTTCAATCTACCCTCCTCTCTGATATTTCTCATCCCTGCATCCATTCTTGTAAATTGCTTCTTCACTCTTTACAATGCATTCACATCCTTCTAATAATGTGGTGCCCAGAACGGTATCTCGTATAAATTCAACATCACCTCTCTTCTCTTGAATGCATGGTTCTGGTTTGCAATCAGTTATTTTCCTGATCTTTAACTGGTTCAAATGGCTCCCAGACCCTTGGTTCTGGGCACTAGAATAATGTGAATACAAATGAAGAGACTGTAGACAGTTTGCTTACGGTATAAAAAGATAACTATAATACGAGAAATAGGTAACTCAGTAAATTTGAAGTTAATGAATACACAATAACACACTAGTATTTAAAAATATGCTATTGAAAGAAAGGGGTTACCACTATTAGACACTATTTACTGATACACAGAAAACAAAGCATGTTTAAACTTACACTCTTGACTAGTATTTCTAACATTAGGGTCCCAATTCACTGTCACCACCCGTGTCTCCTTTCCTGCTAGCTAGGTTGAAACTTTAGGATCTTGGAAATTTCCGTTTACCACTCAATCTAGTTTTGAAGTGGGCCTGGCTCTTCTGGCTTGCTGTACCCAGAGCCTGGATGAAGACTTCAGGCTGCATAGGCTTTTCAGTTTGAGTTGAGTCTGCTGATGTGGTACAGCATGTTTTGGACTTCTGGTGAGTACTCAACTTTCTTCTCTGTCCATAGGTTTTACAAGGAGGTTTTCACCTCCGGTTGTGACTAAGAACTTGCAGCTTCAGTAGATTCGGTGATTGATCAGATTTGTTGGTGTGCAGTTTGGAAGTTTATGGTCAGTCATTGAGTTTCTTGCCGTTTGCCTCAGGTTGGAAAGGCCTGTATTTGGAAGCTCTTGTTCAGATTGCTGTCTGGTGAGATCAGGGCTGGTACGTTTACTGACTGTGGGCTCCATTATCTCTGCACCAAATCTATGATTGTCATTGTGCTCTTGATGTTCTCTTCTGATATTAATTGGCTCTTTGATGGTTAGAGTATGTCTGAATAGCTTTTGATCAAGGTTGAATGCCCGTATCGCTGTAGGCCCTAGACTGTTTGTGCTGTGTCGCCCGAGGTGTAAAAGCTGTCTTGGGCTAGGGTCTGTTGGTTTCGGTCATTGCTCTTTTAGGGAGGTGGTGTAAATTGGGATTCCAGGCTGAACAATAGCCCCAGACAGCAAGCTCCATCCTGCTAGTTGTGTTGTGTATTTCCCACAGGACCTAGTCTCGCTGTTTTCTTTTCAGAAGTTTGTAAGTCCAGAGTTCTGTCTATATATTTTAATATAAGGAATCTTTGCTCAATCTTACATGTACTTTACGTTCCTATTAATAAAGCTAAGAATGCTGTACATTTCATTAATTGCTCTCTCAACCTGTCCTGCAACCTTCGGTGATCTGTGCACATGTTCAAGAGGTTTTGCTGCTCCTGCACTCACTTTAGAATGGTATCTTGAGTGAGAGTCTTACTTAAGTGGTGTTAGATTCGGAAATGTTGACACACAAAGAAACATGTATTTCATTGTACAGCAGTCACAAGCAAAAAACAAGCAGGTTCAGTAAGCAGGTAGGAAGGCAACTGTTATGTTAGCCTTTATCGCAAGAGTGTTTAAATATAGAAGCAAAGATATCTTACTTTTGTTTACAAAGTTAAAAATCACAACACCAGGTTATAGTCCAACAGGTTTATTTGGAAGCACTAGCTTCATCATGTGGCGCTCTGAAAACTAGTGCTTCCAAATAAACCTGTTGGACTATAACCTGGTGTTGTGTGATTTTTAACTTTGTACATGGCAGTCCAACACTGGCACCTATAAATCATTACTTTCATGTATTAGCATTGTGTGAAGTTTTGGTCTCCTTTCCTAGGAAAAGATACATTTGACGTAGACAGAATGCAGTGAAGCTTTCCCAGACTGATTCCTGAAATAACAGGATGTTCATATCAGGACAGATTAGGTTGAAGAGGTTTGTACTCACTGGAGTTTAAAAGACTGGGAGGGCCTCTCATTAAAACATATGTGAATGTAGGAGGCATGAATAATAAGTTTGCAGGTAACACCAAAACTGATTGAGATAATCTACTTCACTGTCCATATCACTGAGTACAATGGGACCTTGGGCCAATGGGCCGAGGAGAGGCAGATTGAGTTTATTTAAAGAAATACAAGGCATGGCATTTTGATAAGTCAAACCAGGGTCAGGAATCATGCAGTTAATATTAGCACTCTGGGGAGTGCTGCCAAACAAAGAGACCCAGGGATACAGGTGCATTGTTCTTTGAAAATGGAATTGCACATAGACAGGGTGGTGAAGGCAGCATTTGGCAGACTGGCCTTTATTGGTCATAACAGAGCAAAAGTGAGGACTGCAGATGCTGGAGATCAGAGTCTAAATTAGAATGGTGCTGGAAAAGCACAGCAGGTCAGGCAGCATCCGAGGAGCAGGAAATCGAGGTTTCCTGCTCCTCGGATGCTGCCTGACCTGCTGTGCTTTATTGGTCATAACATTGAGTCTAAGAGTTAGGATGTCGTGTTGTAACTGCACAGGACATTGGTGAGACCACTTTTAGAATACTGCATACAATTGTGGTCGACCTTTTATAGGAAGGATGTTGTTAAACTTCAGAGGGTGCAGAAAGATTTAAGAGGATGTTGTCAGAACTGGAGGGTTTGAGTTATAGGAGATACTGAATAGCCTGCAATTCCTCCCCACCCCAGGGAGTGTCAGAGGCTGAGGGGTGACCTTATAGAGGTTTCAGATCATGAGGGGCATGGAAAGGAGGCAAGGTCTTTTTTCCTAGGGCATAGATGTCTGATACTGGGGGATATGCATTTAAGCATGAGAGGGGTAAGTTCAAAAGGAGATGTGAGGGGCAAGTGTTTTTTTTTTACACAGTGATAGGAGTCTGAAATGCACTGCCAGAGTGATAGTGAAGGCAAATATGACAGGGGCATTTAAGGAACTCTTAGATAAGCACATCAACATGCAAGGAATGGAGGGATATGGAACAAAGGCAGGCAGAAGGGTTTAATTTACTTCGGTGTCATGTTCAGTACAACATGAGCCAAAGGACTCGTTCCTATGCCGCACAATTCTATGTTCAATGTATCAAGAATATAGGGAGATACTAAAATAGAGAAACAGTGCCAATCATATTGAGTGATGGAACAGGCTTGATGGGCCAAATGCTCCTATTTTCTATGTTTCTTAGAGGTCCTGCCAACGGCTCTGCTCCTGCAGCTGAAACTATATTTTCTGCGCAAAGACCCAAATTAAAATTTTGCTACTTTTCAATTTTGGGTTATAAATCAGATGCCATTTGATCAAAGCTCAAATGTTACTTTTCTCCTCCGTTAGTAATACAGCGTTTTGCTCATTGCCTTTTTTGGTGGTTCATCTACACAGTACCCATCTCCTAATTTGTCCCTTGATACAAAAAAATGTCATGTACTCAGGACTGCACATTTTTACTGAGGGCCTTCATGTGACATGATGCCCCATGATAGTTCGATCTAGAGTGCAAGACTGATTTCTTATCTCTCTCTCTTTGGCACTGTTCTGTCCAATTAAGGTATTTGCACCAAAACATGATGCAGTAGATAGACCACTTGGTGCCACTTTGAATCCTCTCTCATGATTACCAAAAGATGATATAGATGCAGTGTTACCATGAGCCCACTACTATTCACGCTCCGAGGTTACAATTGATCAGATGGATGCAGTACCATTGTGCAGTTTCATGTCACCAGTAGCAATAAAACAAGGAAACAGACAATTGGATGACAACCACAATGTTGCTTACAAAAACTACACAACTGCAGCACATTCCATTATTCCATGATTTGACCAGCAAGAGATCCGATAGAAAGCAATGCTATCACAAGTAGATCCAGAGTTGCAAACTCACTGACAAATAAAACGCACCTCAGGAATTTTAATATATATATCTGTTTAATTTAGTTATATATCAGTTTTAATTTTTAATCCACTTATTTTATTGAGAGTTTTCCAATAAAAGATAGTAGATTATAGAAATAAATAACATTGGCATAGTACCAGGAATGCTGCAAACATAGGATATATTAATCATTATAACTTGTATATTAAACTGTAATTGAATAATATTGGGCATTCACAATGTCATCCATTATTTGGCCACAGATGCCTGAAATGTCGCCAAAGATGCCTAAAGTGCCAGGAGCTAAATTACACAAAGAATCCCTTCAAAAACATTACTGATGAATAATTTAGTATGCAATTGATTTTCAGCATCAGCAGAAATTCAGAGTAAAAAAATTCAGGAAATAATTTTAGCTGAAAAGGAGCCAGTGACATTGCAAGCAGATGAGTACTGACAGAAAGGTGATGCTCAGAATCTCCTGCCAAGAAGCAGCTCTGTTAGTTATTCAGCTCTATACTTCGTGATGAAACATTCAATTATCTCCACGGCCCTCACTTCCCACCATCCACCCCAAACAAGCAGATGACTACTCCCATGCTTCCACAAATCCAGCTATGTAATTAGTATTAACAGGAATAATTTAGCAGAGTCATATTGCAATTCATTTCACTCTGAAGAAATATCTGTTTTTTTTTAAACATTGCCAGATGGCATGCCCACTGAAACTTGGATGCACCAGTAACCTCTGAATAGTTACTCAAGTTAAATTAGGTTTCACTATTAACAAATGTTCCTGTTACAAGTTATGTTATTCTTTCTTAATAACAGAATTTAATAGCATTTGGATCAGCATCCTTATCACACATTCAATTTTTCGCTCTTCTTTTACCGTAGAACTTTCTTGTTTGTGAACAATAGTTTAATTGTCTCAAAAAGAATTGACAGATTCAACAATCATCTCTGGCAGGAAATTACAAATTTGTTCCAATCTGTGCACAAGTGTACAATTTCTTATCACATCTTTAATTCTGTTGAGAGCCAGAGGTGCCCTCCCAAAGACCAAGGGAGACCACGCAAACTTTCCTTCCACTCACTTTCTCCTCCACCCACCCGTATCTGACTTACCTGAGGGCCAGCTGTGGTGAGATGGATAGTTTCAAATTTTGTGAAAAACAGGCAGATGACGTGATCAGCTAGAGAGATTAGTTTGACACTTGAAAAACAAACTTAAAATTTCCACCCAACTGTGGTGACAAACTATTGAGTTTCACCATAATATGACAGTGCTTGGATGGTAAGCTACTCTTTCTCTCGTAACCACTCAAAAAGTTGCATGTCATTTAATCAACAATTAATACAAGCTGCTACTCAGATGTATTTAACAATGTACTTTGCAAAGCTTATGCATCATGTCACATGTCTCTTGTTCATTTGCCATTATTGGTATCAGTGAATTTACCCATTTCCCACAAGGCTTGTTTGTTCACTGTGGACAGGTTTTCCTGAATCATAATTAGCTGACTCATTCTTTACAAGGGCAGCAATGATATGACGTGCAGTTTGAACACTAGCAAAGTTATCCTGTTATCCACATTGTATTTGTCCTCTTTATATCAATTGTAATGACAGGTGTAGTAAAAGGTGTTTTGAATTTCATTGTACCACCCACTACAAGAGCAAGAATTAGAACACAGAAAAATAGAATATGCATCTTTCGACTGCACGTGTACAAGGTACAATGTTGCTCGTTGTTACTGGTGGAATTTTCAATAATAGATATTTTGTCAAAATCAATTTGTACCAAACTACCTCATAAACATCCATATAATGTATAAAATTAAAACTAAAGTAATTCAAAGTGCTCAAAAGTTTGGTTCAATTATTTTTGCTCTTACCCTCTTGCGCCACTTCCCACAGATCAAATGCAATTCTGAAGGCCTGTGCAACGGTTAAGGTTACAGCTTGTGCCTGTATCAGAGAAAAACTAGTGCTTGTTAATTAAGCAGCAACAGCAGTTCAAAATTACTTGAATCTTAATAATTCAGATTTATATCAAATAAGAGGACAAGACAAGCTCTGAAACGTTTTAGTCAATAATTAGTTAATGCGCGCCATACAAGGTTCTTAGCGTCCGAGTGCAACAGGGCCTTGATCACATGGGCCAATGGGCCGAGAAGTGGCAAGTGGAGTTTAATTTAGGTAGGTGTGAGGTATTGCATTTTGGGAAGGCAAATCAGGGCAGGGCTTATACAGTTAATAATAGGACCCTAGGGAATGTTGCCAAACAAAGAGTCGTAGGGATGCAGGCGCATAGTTCCTTGAAAGTGGAGTTGAGGGTAGACAGGGTGGTGAAGGAGGAGTTTGACACACTTGCCTCCAATGGTCAGTGCACTGAGTATAGGAGTCAGGATGTCATGTTGTGGCTGAACAGGACATGGATGAGGCCACTTTTAGAATACCACATTCAATCAAGGCTTTCCTGCTATAGGAAAAACGTCGATGAACTGGAAAGGGTTCAGAAAAGATTTACAACAATGTTGCCGAGACTGGAGATTTTGAGTTACAGGATGGGGCTGAACAGGCTGGGGTTATGTTCCCTGGAGTAGTGGAGGCTGAGGGGTGACCTTATACAGGTTTATAAAATCATGACAGACATGAGTAGGGTGAACAGCCAAGGTCTTCTTCCCTTGGTAGGGGACAGCAAAACTAGAGGGCAGAGCTTTAAGGTGAGAGGGGAAAGACTTAGAAAGGACCTGAGGGGCAACCTTTTAACACCGAGGTAGAGTGTGGATAGAATGAGTTGCCAGAAGAAGTGGTGGAGGTGGATATAATAACATTTAAAAGGCATCAGGATGTGTAACTGAATAGGAAGGGTTTAAAGGGATATGGGCCAAGTGCTGGCAAATGGATCTAGATTGTATGGACAAGTAGGACTGAAGAACCTATTTCTGTGTTACATAACTCTATGACTCAAAGAGCTGATCGGATTTAGAATATCCATCAGTCTCGCCTCTTGTAACATAATGGTTCGCACTTTGGTGGTCAAACCTGAATTTAGCATTACTTGGTGAGGCAATGGGACCAGTTGGCAGCCTCTGTCATGTTTGCTACAAAGGCAGTGGGTTGAGAAACTGCATTACTTGCTAGCTTCTGGTTCCCCAGGGTCCTCTCCTCAGCCAGCTGAAGTTTTTTTTTACTTTGCCTTTTCTAAAGCCTTTTCAAATAGTCAGTTTCCAGAGATAAAAAGCTGAAAACCACTAACTCCTAGTTGTTAGCGTCCATGACTGGCATCTGCAGATCTTGCTTGCATATGCCATGCAGCAGAGATATGGACCCCAAGAGGCAATGAACTATTGGCCAATTCATTATGCAGAAGGTCTTGACAGGTATACAGCCAATTATCTGATGAACATGCTTGGGCTATGCAGGCATTGTGTTTTAGCCATGTGTGTTCACTGATCCTTTACCATGGCAACATGATGGGCAAGGCCAGCTATGACAGGACACCATCAGAATCCTTGGAGATCTGCAATAGTGTTAAATAGGTTGCATTCTGCACCAACTCTTTGGCATTCCTTGCTTCTGTTACATGCCTTCAGATCATCTACACAAGTTATCTTCTTCCATATCTGAACTGATGTAAAGCTGTTCAGCTTTGCTTGCTTGAGGTACAAAACAAATGTGTATCAAGTTCACATCACAGTTGTTCTGCGTTGTTTATAACACATTAACATTCTGTATTGTGGAACACCTTCAATGGCAAATGGACAGATTCTCGTGTCTGTAAAATGTTTGGCTTGACTATCAGCATCAGGAAGCTAGAGTCCAGGACGTTGCCATCTTTCAGCATTGCCAACGTGGATACTAGAGGTTACATCTCTAGTACATCTCTAGGTTGTACAATCCCAGCAATCTGTTACTGGAGCTGAAATCTGCAGCTGTTACATCTATTCTAAATAAGAGCTTGTGGAACACAACATGATGGGGAGATGGGAACCTGATGGTATTATTGCTAGATAGCTAATTCAGAGAGCCAGGGAATGTTCTGGAGTACCAGATTTGAATCCTGCCTTGGCAGATGGTGGAAATAACATTAAAAATCTGGAATTAAGCATCTAATGATGACCACAAATTGCTGATTTGGCTCACTTTAGAGAAGGAAACTGCTATCTTTTCCTTGTCTGGCCTATATGTGACTCCAGAATCTCAGCAGATTCACATCCTGTGAATGAAAGAGATCAGCACTGTGACAGAGTACACAAACTACAAGCCTGCATCCTCAGCATATTCCCCTACAGTGGGGAGACTTGGACGACATCGACAAGGCAAGGGAAAAGGCTGAACAGTTTCCAAATTCACTGTCTCAAGTGGAATTTCTTAGCAGGGTAAGGTCAATAACTCAGAAATCCTGATGTCAATTCCATCAAGTTAGAACATAAGCAATATAATAATTAATTCAATATGTGCCACTGGCAAAAAGTCAGTCTAATTATGTCATAAAATGCAATTGTTCAGCAAATAAAAGTATATCTGAAATTGTCCATTAATTGTCATTCACAGGCTCATGATAAAGAAGTGGAGGCAATCTAGATAGCTCAAAAGAGATGCATCAGTTTTTTTCTCATAGCAGGAAAGAAAAGACAAGGGAACAAGATACTTCGTCGAGAGTTTGCTGCTGGAAAAGCACAGCAGATCAGGCAGCATCCGGGGAGCAGGAAAATCTAAGTTTCTGACCTGCTGTGCTTTTCCAGCACTACACTCTCGACTCTCATCTCCAGCATCTGCAGTCCTCAATTTCTCCTCCATTAAGATACTTTGGTCCATCAGGTTATAGTCCAACAGGTTTAATTGGAATCACTAGCTTTCAGAGCTGTGCTCCTTCATCAGGGGATTGTGGACTAAGACTGCTGCCTCACAGTGCCATTGACCTGGGTTCAAATCCCACCTCAGGCAACTGTCTACGTGGAGTTTGCACATTCTCCCAATATCTGTGAGGGTTTCCTCCGGGTGCTCCGGTTTCCTCCCACAGTCCAAAAATGTGCAGGTTAAGTGAATTGGCCATGCTAAATTGCCCGTAGTGTTAGGTGTAGGGGTATGGATTCTTTGGAGGGTCGGTGTGGGCTTGTTGGGCCGAACAGCTTGTTTCCACACTAAGTAATCTAATCTAAAGTTCACTTGGGAATATAACTTTTAAAACAAGTTTTGCGATTTACATATGAAAGTAGTGAAAGTAACATGGTCATTCTAACAGATGAGTGACTTAACAAACAATCATGGTATTTTTCAATGTATAATTTCAGTTACATCACACTATAAACTTTTGCTACAAATTCTGTGTCTTACAATCGTGTACTCCACAACCAGCTGATGATGGAGCAGTGCTCCGAAAGCTAGTATTTCCAATTAAACCTGTTGGACTATAACCTGGTGTTGTGTGATTTTTAACTTTGTACATCCCAGTCCCATACCGGCATCTCCAAATCTTGGTCAATCAGGGCCATATTCTCATTAGCTATTTGTTACGCATTCTTCACTGGGAATAAGATGATAGATTGTTGCAGGTATATTGAGATGCATTCACATCCAGTAAATCTTGGGGTTGTTGAAATCATGGAAATCTGATCCACACACTGACTAAATTCAAAAGTAATTCAGTAACATACAAAATAATTACATAGTACAGGAATATGTACTGGGAACCTGTTCTATATTATGTAAATGCTGTATGAGTTGCAATAGTTCTAATCTCCCAAGAGCCAGGATTAAATTTATATCTCTATCCCCAAATAGTTAATGGTCTGCTTTTAATATGCAAATTAATTTATCCTAGATCTTTTCTCAATGTCAACATCTTCAATCCTATAATCCCATTAGTCAGGTTTGGCAGGGCATTGGCCTTTTTGCATTTCACCTTCTGATAGTTCATTACTCAGTACCAATTATAGCAGCCACTAGATGAAGAACAGATTTAGGAATGAAGAAAAAGACAAAGACTTCATAGAAAATAGAACAGAAACTTTAAAACATAAACAAATGAACTGTGCGAAAATAACAACATAAATGTGTCTTGCTGTAAATGACTGCTTAACGTAGTGAAACAGATCTGGTATTATTCAATTCCTTACTCAATTACTTCTCTCTCATATTGACAACTTTATACTGCACCAGATTCCAACACGGTTATTTCATGCCATTTGACAAAGATCACTTTCCATTATTAACCTCCAAAATCATTAATTATGAAAAGAAAAAGCAAATATGAGCCTGTTAATGCTTATTCTAAATTAACATCTCATCATATTATCTTGAAACTTACGATTTTTTTCTTCGGACAAAGAAATGCATGGCATTCCAATGTCTCATTTAGCTGACTCTGTGCAATGTATGCAAAGACCTTGTCCTGAGTCTTGTCTGCAGTGCAGTATGATATTCTGTTGGGAGAAAATTACTTATAAGCACATACAATCAAATATCTCTGAAGACATTAAATTCAATAAAGTTTGTCTATATTAGGGATGGACTGATTAGCAAAATACTTGAAAAACTCCCATGCAGATCTCTGGCACAAGGCTGTCTGATTCTGTTACACTCGCTCAGGAGGAAAGATGGACCCTAATTTTAAGACCTCACTAATGTTGAGCATGATAGCAGATTTCAGCAAGTAGTCTGCAAGAATGCTGAAATAGGCAGACAAGGCAGACACAATTTTATGTGCGCAATGTATCAAATGACACACTTTGAAAGAAACAAGATGAATTAGTAGTGTTATTTAAATGGTACAACTTTGAAAGAAACTTCCTGCTCTTCCTTTAGGCTCACATGTACCAGCACAAGGACTAGTGACAACAGCAGTTTGGCAACAGATGTCAATGCTGATTTTGAGGGCGGTACAAGAATGGAGGGATCTGAGGTTGCAGTCCCTGAATGGTTAGAATAACCTGCAGCCAGAGCAAGGCACAAGCAGGCACCTGCTCAGTGGGTAAGATCACATTAGTTCTGCTACAGAGACCTAAAATTAGCACTTTGAAGGGACATTGCATGGAAGGCAACTTATAGGTCGTTACAATAAAATGTCCTGTACATGGCATGCTGGTTTTTTGCTGGGTTTATCAATGTCAAGCAGCATGAAGGTGCTCAGCTCACCTACGTGGTACACTGTTTTGCACAGAACTTAAAGTCTTACCTTTTCATTATTGAAGTAGTGGCCAACCCCAATGTTGCACTTGAAGACCCAACCAATGTGCATCTGATGGCTGCTGTCTCAACTCATATTGCAACACAAGGAGAAATCATTCTTGGTGCTGCAGTGGAATCTCAGGCCTCTGCAGTACAAGTTGTGCTTACTGCCAAGTTAGGGAGATGTGAAACTGTGTGAAGGTACAGTATGGAATAATGCATAGACGTATATAAAAGAACCATTAAATCAGTCTAGAAGACAATGGGAATATAGTCAGGTTAACGTACAAGACAGCATGGCAAGACTGGAAGTTTTTTATTTTAATGCAAGGTAGCCGCAGGTAATGCAGATGATTGAGGGCATTGATTAATACATGAACAAGTGGTATAATTGCTATCACAGAGCCATGTTGAGGCAGGGACAGAACTGGTAGCTCAATGTGCTGGGGTGTAGAATCTTTAAGTGTGCAAAGGAGGTGGTGTTGTCACAATATTGGTCAAGGAGTCAACTACTGCACAAGGACAATATTATGGAAGGTTCCTTAAATGAGACCTCAAGGGTAGAATTTAAACACAAACAGGAGCCAATCACCTTGCTGGGCGGTATAGTATGGACATCAAATTATCAGAGAGATAGGAAGATGGATTTGTAGGAAAATCTTAGAAGTGTAAACAACAGAGTAATAACAGAAGGGGATATCAACTTCCACAGTTTTAACTGACACTGTGGGAAGCTAGAGAAGAAATTGCAGAGCTCTTAGCAGAGATATTTGGATCATTAACAGCAAAAGATGAGGTGCCAGAATACTAGAAGGTGGCTACTGGTGCATCATTATTTTAAAAAGGCAGCAAGGAAAAGCCAAGGAATTGCAGATTGGTGAGCCTAACATCAGTGGTGGATAAGTTGTTGGAGGGCATTCTGAGAGACAGGATCTACATGCATTTTGAAAGGCAAGGACTGATCAGCAATAGTCAGTCAGCATGGTTTTATGCATGGGAAATCATGTCTCTCAAATTTGATTGAGCTTTTTGAAGAGAGGATAAAGAAGATGGACAAAGGCAGAGTGGACTTTAGCAAGGCCTTCAATAAGGTTCCATATGGTACACTGATTAACATAGGATTCAAGGAGAGCTAGCCAACTGGATATAAAATTGGCTTGACAGTAGGAAACAGAGGGTGATGGTAGAGGGCTGTTGTTCAGACTGAAGGCCTGTGACCTGCGGTGTGCCGCAGGGATTGGTGCTGGGTCCGATATTGTTCGTTGTTTATATGAATAATTTGGATGAGAATGTAGGAGGCATGTTTTGCAAGTTTGCAGATGACACCAAAATTTGTGGTATCGTGGACAGTGAAGAAGGTTAAGAGTATAATGGGATCTTAATCAACCGAACTGGACAATCAAGGAATGGCAAATGAAGTTTAATTCAGAAAAATGCAAGGTGTTATAGTTGCCAAAACAAACGAGGGCAGGTCTTACACAGTTAATGTTAGAGTCCAGGGGAATGTTGTTTAACAGAGACATTTAGGGGTGCAGTTACATAGTTCCTTGGAAGTTGTGTCACAGGTAAAGGACTGGAAAGAAATGTCAGTTAATTGACAGAAATGATAATAGTACAAGACAAAATGTGGCATGATGAAACAGAAATGAAGGACATAAGACAGATCCTGGGATGCGTGAATAGTTATAGCAGGTTACTCAAGTTAGAGAAAAGTACAGATGTGAGAACCTGGCAAAATGGAGCAGACTCTTTTTTTTGCTCACAAGATGGGTAGAAGAAGAAGCAAAATCAAAACTTGGGAAAGACTTTAGCAGAATTGAGAAAAATGTGGACCTTGAATAGATTAAGCAGATCACAGATGTGGATGCTCCACCTTAACTTCTGGCAGTGGCAGAGGGATACAATGCGACTCAAATGGACAGTAACTTAGCAGGGCCCTTTGAAATGTAAGCAGTGAATGTAAATGCTCTTTAATACATGAATATTAAATGTCTTTTTATATATCATGATTTTAGGTTTCATTCAAATTCCCTACTATTTGAAAATGAGGAACAAACCAGCCATCAGTGAGAGTTTTTAAAAAAAAAAGAAACACACTGCCAGACCGCTTTAACAGGTCAGCTCGTGTAGTTTAGAAACATACCCAAAGGACTGTTATTATATCATTATGAATGTTTGGCTGAGTTTGATGATTATTTCAGCAGAGGAATTAGAGTTTATTATTTGCTTGACTGCTTAAAGAGCCTGTAGTAATGAATCAAGTGTCTTTGACATGGATCTGAAGAGAAGTTCGTTTTGAAAAGAGATCAACCATTTGAGGAAGTTTAAAGGCTCTGACTACATTTCATAGAAACTAGGAGAAGTAGATCATCAGGCCTTTCAAGTCTGTTCTGTTGTTCAATATCATCATGGCTAATTGCCCACCTCTATGCCATATTCCCAGCTTCTCCCTAGTGCTCTTGGGGTCTTTAATATCAAAGAATTTATCTCTTTCTTGAATATACTCAGTGACCCAGCTTCTACAGCTCTGTGTGTAGAGAATTCCATTTTGAGTGAAGAAATGTTTTCTCATCTCAATCCTAAACAGCCTACCCCATATCCTGAAACGGTGTACTCCAATTCTAGACTGCCCATCCAGGGAAAATATCCTCCTTGCATCTAGTCTGTCTGGCCCTGTTAAAATTTTATGTATTTCAATACAATTATTCTCCTGTAATTCTACTAAACTAAATTCTAACAAATTTTATAGTGTTTTTTTAAACTAAGTGTGAATAATTGGAAACAACTTAATTGCACAAACTTTTGTTTCCATGATCCCTGAAGGCTGTCCATGGGGAACAATGGATGGAGGCTTGTTAAAGTGGCATGAGAGATATGAATGAGCATTGTATGGGTAGAGCCACAAAGGTAGGTGTAACAGAGATGGCTGAGGAGGGTGTGAAGGTAAGTTCCAGCAAACAGGGGCAGGCCTACTAACCAGCTTGCCTCAGCACTCAACCATCCCCATCGCCACTTAGCCTTTTTTTTTTGCTGACTCTACCCCATCCGTCCACCCCACAGTCAAAATGATTGCAAAGGCAGCCAGTTAAATCAAGTCGGACCTGTCAAGTGAGGACATTTCCTAGGTCATACTGCCCACCTTGGAGGGTAACGAAAGTCCAACCCTATAAGGTGCAGACAAATCAATAGGAAAAGTTCAAGGCAAGCATCAACCTGTTCCTTTCCTCTGTTTATGTACCATACCAGGTTCAATAAAAGAGCAGAACAATCAGTTCATCAAAATAGCTTAAATAAACAAAGCAACAGATAACCTTTCAAATTTAAATGTAAGTAGAAAGAGGAGAAAATTGTAAAAACACCAAACGGTAGAGCATCACCTGTTAAATACAATACCTGTAAATAGAGACGTTTTCTATAAGTTCATTGGTTGTAGTATCTTGTAACATTATCCCCCGAGGTGAAACAATTAGGGTAACTTTGAGGAATTTCTTTCCACTTGCTTTTGCCTAAAATCAATCAAATTAAAAATTACAATTATTTTAATATTACAGTATCAGGCTACTCAAAGGACAAATAACCAGACAGTCCAGTTAACTGGAGATATGTATATTACAAAGAAAGTTAATATTTTACATAGAGTCATAGAGATGTACTGCATGAAAACAGACCCTTCGATCCAAGCCATCCATGCCGACCAGATATCCCAACCCAATTTAGAAACTATATTTTTGTACACAAGCATACAAAGAATGAGAAAAATTGTTGCTTTACATTTCACTATGATCTACTGAGACGGCTCAAAGCTTGGTCAAGGAAGCAGTTTTTAAGGAGCACCTGACAGCACCGATAAAGAGATAGAAAAGTAGAGAGATTCAGAAAAGGAAATCCAGTGCTTAGGACATGGACAACTGAAGAAGCAGTCACCAATGGAAAAATGAAACTGGTGATTTGTAAGAAATTACAAATCACAGGTGAGCAAATATTTGAGGGTTGTTGGACTCGAGGATGTTAGGGTGATAGGACCTGTAAGGCCATGGAGGGAATCCCAAATCAAAAAAACTTCTGAATACTTGTAAGGGCCAACAACTGAAATGGGCAAAAAATGGTGCACTATAAATTCAAGCTTTTATCAATGAACATAGCATAGCTGACAAGTAAGCATTACACATTCAATAACAATTATCTACAACAGGAAACACGTCCCCTGTTTCCAAATGGAACAGAACATTGTATTTGGAATCATTCTTGGTTTATTGAGAAACTCGCATGTATCCTTTCA
Organism: Chiloscyllium plagiosum; assembly: GCF_004010195.1. Taxonomy (NCBI): domain Eukaryota; kingdom Metazoa; phylum Chordata; class Chondrichthyes; order Orectolobiformes; family Hemiscylliidae; genus Chiloscyllium; species Chiloscyllium plagiosum. The sequence goes on from NC_057712.1 coordinate 58,052,322, forward strand.
AAACCATGGTACTAACTGGTTGCTAAATGGTACATTAACTGCTTTAAAATGGGTTTTCTTTTGAAAAGGCTGCTAAGGATGAAGCCATCAAAGCAGATATAGTTGCTCTCTGGTATCTTGTCCAAGTAACTGTTTTTTGAAGGGTTAACACACTTAAACACATAGGGCATCAGATGACACCAATTTTGCCATCCCTTCTGTCACAGTTCCTTGAGACAAACCTCATAAGTGAAATGGCAAGTTAAAGCTCCAATGGAGAGCGCAGTCCTTGCTAACCAGGTTCACGTCAAGCAGGGGTTCTGTCCAGTCAATCTCCACTGAGGCTCCATACAAACCCCAACTGCACTTGTGAAGAGACTCAAAGAATGCTGTACATGACCAAGGAGTGTCTCCTCTACAGACTTAGTGACAGACTAACCACTTTTAATTCAACAAAGGAAGTTATTACCTGGTAAGTAAATCCACATGTCCACATACATACACATACAGTTCATCACCTAAGTAGCGCACAGTATTGAATAACCTGCTGGTCCTTATTGCACTCTCCAAGTGTTACTGATGTATTCCAGTTGTGCCCACAATTAAGCAGCATTTGATATTACTCCTTTCTGGTCAATACGGGACCATGTCAATGCTGCCAGGTGATTATATTAGTATATTTTTTCAGATTGGAGGAAGGTTTGTAATGGAGTTTCCCAGGTAACCAATAGAATCCACGCTTTTTCCTCATGTATGTTAATGATCTGGGTCTTGGTGTTCAGGGATCAACTTCAATGTTTGCAGATGATATGAAACTTGAAAGCACTGTAATCTGTAAGGTGGACAGTGTAGAACTCTAAAGGTCATGGACAAGCTGATGGAGTGGAAAGATATAAGTTCAGTGTGGAGAAATGTGAGACGATGCATTTTGGTAGGTACTGCTGAGACAGAATATTAAATACAGTGTACAATACTTTAGAAGGTGAAGGAGCTGAGGGAGCCTGGTGTATATGTGCACAGATCACTAAATGTGGAGACGGCAGACAATAAAGCATACTGAATCCTGTTATTTATGAATAGGTGCACGGAGTACAAGAGCAAGGACAGCATGCCGGATTTATACAAGATGCATTTTAGACCTCTGCTAGGTCACCATGTAAAGTTCATGGTGACAAACTATAGACTACAGCATGGACAGACTAGAAGAGATTTACTAAACATGATTCCAGGCAAGAGCAACTTCAGTTACATTGATATATTGGAGAGGTAAGGACTGTCGTTCTTTGAGAAAAGGTCACGAAAAGGAGTTCTGTCAGATGCTTTGAAAATCATTAGTGGTCTGAATCGATTGAGTAGGGAGAAACTGGTCCCACTCTCAAAAGGTTTAAGAACAAGAGGTCAAATATTTAAACTGATGCACAAACGTAGCAAAAACTAAGCATGAGAAAAGAACATTTTTACTTCAATGGATCTGGAATGCACTGTCTGGTGGAAGCAGAGACAATCAAGGAATTCAAAGGCTGTTGGATGATAACGTGAACAAAAATAATTTGCAAGGGTATGGGAAAGGGCAGATGAATGGCACTAAGTCATAATGCTCATTGGAGAGACCACACAGACACCGTGAACCAAATGGCCTTCCCTTCTGTGACATAACAATTCATATGTTTATATTCTAGATGAGCTGGGCGCTCAGTCCAGCAACATTCCAAGCTTCAAACCTTTTCTACAATGTGTGTTAAGTGTAGATATACCAGCTCTAGAACGAATTCAAATCAATCCCAATACATGCAATTGAATGATCTCTTCCTGTCTCTTTGCAATTCACGTGTGGGTTATAAGCATCACTGGCTGGTCCAGCATTAATACCCATCCCTAATCCATAAAATCCACAGCATAGAGACTTGAAATTTATTAACCTCTATAAGCAATTAATTTAGATTTTGGGAGCATGAATTTGGAATATTGAAAGATGCAAACAGACAATCTATTAGATGCAGGCAATCAGGCTGTATACGGTGCACATTGATAGCTTATACATTAATTTTACTATTGGTTTGATCATATGATAATTCATGCTTTTTTAAATCAAATGTCAACTTCCTGCTTTTGCTATTTAAATGAAGTCATGAATTTATTTAGTTGGTTGTGCTGACAACTTGCAACACCCTCAGTTAAGAAGTTAAGTTCCAAACCAATATTTGCCTTATTTATCCTCACAGGTAGTGTGACAAGAAACCAAATCAATGCAAGCTGTAAAACTGTGCATATAAAATATATATAACACACATAGAATACATAAATATAAAGGAGGAATAAGAATAGGTCATTTGGTCTCATTAGCATGCTCTATCATTCAATAAGATCATGGATGACTGGATTGTATCCTGAGCTCCACATTCCTGCCTAGCCCCTAAAAACAAATCTACAAGTCCTTTATTATGAAAATTTGCATTAAAACAATATTCAATGATCCTGCCTCCATTCCTGCATGGGAAACAGAGTTCAATGCTTGCAAACCAGAGGGAATAAAGTTTCATCTGTGTCTTAAATGGGAAGTTCCTTATTGGTAAAAAAAGTGTTCCTCTCAGGATCTTGTGTGTTTCAATAAAATTGCTTCTCATTCTTCAGAACACCAAGAGATATAGCCTTCCCAATCTTTCATCGTCAGATAGCCTCCTAGCCCTTAACTGCCACCCATCGTAGCTATCAGTCAACATTAAATATACTTTAAAATGTATAGAACAATCATTTGTAAAAATAGAAGTGCATGTGTCACTATTAAATGTGGTTGATATGAACTCAAATTTGGTAACTTGCATTTTTTTTGTATTAATCAGGGCAAGCATGACTCCTCATCATTCCTGAACATATATAGCTTTCAGGTAAGATAATGGAGGAGATTAAAAAAGGTGGGGGTAGAGCATTATTGGTTAAACAATCAATCACAGCAGAGAGGAGAAATTATATGGAAAATGAAGCATCAAACGAGGCCATGCAGATTAAGCTTAGAACAAAAGGAGCAGCCACATTGTTAGATGTGTACAAATATGTCAGCAAATTTCTGAGTGCAGAAACAATATGGCTATAATAGTTGAGGATTTCAATTACCCAAATATCGACTGGAATACCACAAAGGGCACACAATTCTTAAAATGCATCCCACAGAACTTTTCTAGCCAGCGTGTAAGAAACCTAACGTGATATAGTGCAATCTTCTATTCAGTCTGGAGAAATGAGGCAGGAATAACTAATGAACTTTCAGTTGTGATTATAATACTGTTATCAAAAGGGAAAAAAACAGAACATGTGTAAAAGTTCCAAACTGGAAGAAAGACAACTTTACAAAGCTGAGATGAACTGGCAAAAGTGGACTGGGTGCAGCTACTTGAGGGGAAGTCAGGGATAAGTTAGTGGAATGCATTCAAAACAGTAATGATCAACAGACACTGTAGACATGCCCCCACAAAAATTAAGGATGATACTCCCAAACCTAGGGTCTCACGATTATCCAGAAGGATAAGTGCAAGATCAAGCAGAAAAATTGAGCTTATGACTACTTCAAAAAATAGTAATACTTGAAGAAACTTAAGAGTAGTGTAGAAAGCAGATGGGTGAAGTGAAAAAAGAATCTCGGAAAGCAAAATCCAGTTTTAATTAGTTTAGCAAGTACTCTCCTCTTTTCTGTCCACAACATTTCCATTTTTTTTAAACCTCTTTTAGGGTTATACTCATTACAGTGCTGTCCTTATACATGTCACACATTTACTTTAGCACAGCATTACACTGTCAGTAGCAGAATGAATAGCAAATTACCCTTCTTCAAAAACAGTTCTTGCCAATATGTTAAACAATATTTGGAATGGGAAAAGTGCCAAACTTAACCACAGCCCAAGGGTCTTGTGTGTGACCTCACTACATTTCAGACTTGTCACAAGTCAAACCTTTTCATCTGACTTCCCAGCATCTGAGGGAGGTGATGTCACTGGGCTAATAACACTGGGCTAACAATGTTGAAAAAGGGATTGGAATCACACAATGAGAGATGGTGCAATTTGAACTCAGTACAATCTGGATGTAAAAATCTAGCCTAACAATAATCATAATGACCACTGTCATAAAGACCCATCTGGTTCAGTAATGTCCTTTAAGAGGGAAAAATCTGCCTATTCTTACCTGTTCTGGCCTACACGTGACTCCCCACCCACAGCAATTTCGTTGAGTCTTAACTGTTATGAATTCTGATTAAAACAAAACTGAACAGACCACCCAGCATCAACCCAGGCACAGAAAATGATAAACAGAGCCCTGTTGGCCTGCAAAAACTTTAAATATTGCACTCATCAGAACTGGAACATATGACTTGGCCGTTGTTATTCCAAGACACCTCTTTCTATTGTTTGAGAAGGGGATGCTGATTCTTTGGGCCATCATTTCCAGGGAGAGGTAACTAGAGCAGCTAATAGTGTTACTGTACCTTTGAGTGTGAAAGCTGGCAAGGATTTAACAAGCACAGAATTTGCTGAAAAATTTAAGAATGTAACATTTGGCTATGAAACAAATAATTGAGCTGAGGAGTTACGGTACACAACAAATTCGAATTTGGCCAGTTTAAATTATGCCCCAAAATACCAAAATCAAATCGAATTGTAATTTTACTGTGTTAACGACATCAAACCAATGAGACGATCCGATGTTTTGGGGTTTAAACATCGGGCATTTTGAACAGTTAGCCAGAGCGACGAAGAGCACCAACAAGCACAGACTGCCTGCAGAATTGCTCTCGGAAAGGAACCTGTTCATATGAAATCTGTGCAGAAGACTGAAGAAAAGACCCAGAAAAAATATACAGAGCAAGATAGACAGTTGGCTGGTTTTGAAATTTGAACTTTTTTGTAGAACTTAATTGGGGATATTATTGGATCAGTATAGTGTTAGAGAGTGGGAGGTAGATAAATTGATCAGACAAAGGAAATTTACAGTGTTGATAGTTGTTTACTGTTCTTGGAGTTAAAGAATACATTGTTTTTTTTTCTTTTAAATAGTAGGATTTGGTAGTTCTTTGTTACCCGTACTTTTACAGATTATGAGGTAAAGTGAGCTTGTGTGTGTGTCTGGTTTACCCAGTATCATAACAACTGCCCACCTTAATTCTCAGAGGGTAGATTCTGATTGGTCAGGATGTGATGTTGAGATACAGCAGACATTGGCTGCCTTCATTATACCTTTTCTTTTTAAGAAAAATTGGTTGGCCTGTTAGTCCTTTGCACCGAAGTTTGATGTTGATTTTTACAATTAATGAGAACCATTAGCACTGTTGTTCAGATAGGTGGCAGGGATTACTTACTGGGATCATCATTTAGTGGTTTCAGTATCCAGTGTGATCTAATGATGCTGCTCTCATGATGGCCAGAGTGAAATACAGGCTAGTTAAAAAAATGTCAAATTATTTGGCATGTAACAGGAAGATCAGGTTGTTGCAACAGCAGTTCAGTGATCATTTAGGTGGCATAGTAAAACCTATCAATTTATAAAAGGTTCTTACCAATTGGAGGGGTTGAGCTACAGGGAGAGGCTGAAGAGGCTGGGGTTATTTTCGCTCAAACGTCAGAGGTTGAGGGGTGACCTTATAGAGGTTTATAAAATCATGAGGGCCTGGATAGCGTAAATAGACAAGGTCTTTTCCCAAAGGTGAGGCAGTCCAAAATTATAGGGCGTAGGTTTAAGATGAGTGGGAAAAGATTTAAAAGGAACCCAAGGGGCAACATTTTCACGCAGAGGCTGGTGCGTGTATGGAATGAGCTCCCAGAGGAAGTGGTGAAGGCTGGTACAATTATAACATTTAAAAGGCATCTGACGGGCATATGAATAGGAAGGATTCAGAAGGATATGGGCCACATGTTGGTAAACGGGACTAGATTTATTTAGGATATCTCGTCTGCTTGAATGAGTTGGACTGAAGGGTATATTTCCATTCTGTATATCTCAGTGACTTTATGATCATAAGGCAGTCCTCTAATGGAAGAAAGGGTGAGAGACAGAGACAGAAAAATACAATTGGTGGTGCTTTAACCTGAGGGTCACCATGCCTCAAGCAAGTGAGAGTTCAGTAGGGTGAATCCTTTATGATAAGTTCAGCAGGTGTGTGAGATTTGAATCCATGCTATTGTCATCACGCTGGAAATCAGCTATCAAGCCAAGTAAACTACAGTTTTACTGACAAGCAAGAATCTACAATAACAATGTGTTTATTTTCCACCTTCAATGTACTAAAACGCCTCAAGGGGTTTGTTACAGGGACCAAAAATAGTGGCATTCATATTCCCAATATTAAGCTGCAGGACAGTTTCTACATCCAGTTCTGGAGGTCAGGCACATAGCATAATAAATCAGAAGCAATGGAGGAGTCAACAGTGGTGGTAATGCTGGGTATCAGTGTATGTGTAGAACCTGATATGCACTCAGATGTTGCTGCTGAGACAAGCTCGCAGATGAGAAACAGATCAAGCAGTTGGTTTGACAGAAAACTTGACATTAAAAGTAGCCTGGGTACATTTGCAATTTAAACCAATATAAAACAACAGCTCTCATCTTGAGAATGTGCAAAATGTACAATATCAGAGTTTATTTCATATTTACTGCAGCTAAAAGCAATAATCTTCACAAAACTGTGCTTGAATGACTGACTTGACAAACAAATAAACTTAGCTAATGCAAAAAGCATCTGAGGGTTGGGCAGTGGGGGGGGGGGGGGTAGAGATAATGTTACATGTTATTAAAAATAGCATTTTAGTGCCAATGTTTCCTGTGTTCTGTCTGGTTTGTGCAGTGTGTTGATTGGAGTCATTTCTCAATAAACATCCCATTGTGCTTTATCCCAGACATTTGGTAGAGGTCTGGCAGTTCTTCACTTTCTAGTTGTGAACAGGAGTAGATTAATGTATACAATCATGTAGTAAGGGCTTTTATGAACAAAAGAGAAAAACAGGCAGACAAAGTCTTTTAAAAAAGCAAGCCAAGGTCAGAGAAGGCAAGAATCCAGTCATAAAGCACCTTGACAAGAGCTGTTAAAATTTAAATTTTCAATGTTCTTCAATAAATTAAAATAAAATTTAACACATTGCATCATTTAGAACTCTACAATTCCACACTACTCCCATTTGAAGTGGCTGCACATTTTGTGGCTCTTGGCACCATTATGGCACTTCTGGGCGATGTTTCTTTCAAAATCATTACTCACAAAGAAATGAATGATGAACTGGCCAGAGAACAGAAAGTGGTACTTTGCTATCAAATATGCCTTTGACCAAATTATGGGCAAAAGGCCAACAGCAAAAGAAAAACAAGTCCCAATAAATCCCTTTACAATTCAAACATGACTGCAAGGCAGTGTTGTCTAGTAAATTTGAACACAAATTCAGACGATCTTTACAAGTTTAAATGGTACACTTTTCTGATCAGTGAACAAAAATCCCTATACATCCTGTGTTGCTCTAAACTCAAATCAGGGATATGTGTCTTCACACACACTTCAGCAGAAATGCAGAGCCAACCTTGAGAGAATAGAGGAGAACAAAATAAACTATTTTCCCATGATAAACAATTAAGAGTTGTGCTTTGTTCCATGTTGTGTTTAACTTTAACAATAAAGATAATTTTGTGCTAGAGAGGACAGATTGTTCCAAAGGCCTGGATTTTGAGGGAAAATACCACCAAACACTGAGGTATTGACTGATACTGAAGACCTTGATGTCACCACAAATTCTGGCAAACCTATCCCAAAAACAGGAAGCTGACACGTGCCTCAATGGGCTCTGGAGGATGCTGGGCAATTAGTCACTTTAGAAAGTGGCAGCTAGGAGGCTGTAATTCTATAACTTGGGCTAATGGCTAAGAAGCTATGCTTAGAGTCAATACATGCAGGCCCAAAACATAAATGTAATTGTCATGTTGGATCTCCTTTTTGCAAATCAAATTTGCTAAAACTTTTCACTGCAACTTGCAAAACCAAAATTACCAGCTAAAATCATACAATCCTACAGTGCCAAAAGAGACCATTCATCCCATTGAGTCACTAAAGAGCATCCCATCTGGACCCACCCCATAACCCCATATTGACCATAGTAAATCCACCTACCTTGGACACTACGGGACAACTGAGCATGCCAATTCCCCGAACCTGTGCATTTTGGACTGTGTGAGTAAACCAGAGCACCTAGCAGAAACCCACTCAGACACAAGAAGAACATGCACACTCCACACACAGTCATCCAAAGAAGGAATCAAACCCAAGTTCCTGGCGCAGTGAAGGAGCAGTGCTAACCAATGTGTCAGGGTGCAGCCCGTACATCTTGAGAGTCTATGTTTAAATGAGTTTACAAAAGGAAATATCCAGTAGAAACTATCTTTACTTTCCAAAGCAGTGAAAGCAATTGATATTTAAGTAGCTTAAAAATGTTCATGTTAAAGCATTTCAAGTAAATCAAGCACACTGGCATTGAATATCACATGACAACACAGCAGTCTCCATACAAATCAGCTACAAAAAGATTTCTACCGTGTTTGAAAGTCATTTACACTGGCCTCATTACAGCTGCCGGTGTATTCACTGCATCATTTAGTCAAATTTCAATTCTTTCTTAAAGCCATAATCTTGAGCAAAGTTACAAAAGGCTAAAGAATTATGAAATCAAATTGTGTTCTTGGTTGAAGACTTGTGTACCTTTAACAATTCTGAGAAGTACAGTGTAAAAGGATACTGCTCAACCCTCTTTTCCACATCAGCTATCTGCAAGTACATTATGAATTGGTGCCACTGGCCATCTCAATTTCTTTGCTTCTCTCACTCACTCTAATCTATCTCCACCATTACTGGATGCTGCAAAGGCTGTGGGCCAGACAATATTCCAAAGATGTGTGCTCCAGAACTTATCGCACTCATAATCAAGCTGTTCCCAGTACAGCTACAACAATGGTATTGACCTGACAATGTGGAATATTGCCCAGCTATGTGCTCTACACAAATCCAACCCAGCCAATCACGACCACAACAGCCTACTTTTGATCATCAGTAATGTGATACTTCATGGAGTTCAGAGTCTTCCAGGATCACAAACTCTTGACTGTATAACTCTGCGCTGCTACTTCTGCAGGAAGGGGATGATGGTGTCTGGGACAAAGTCATTATATGTAGGAAGGCTTTTGTTTGACTCGTCTATGAGTCAGTTCCCCCAAATTTTGGTACTAGACCCCATTCCTTTTTTGGGACTTTTCAGCATTGAATCAACTGAGAGCCTTGCTAGACCATTTCAGAAGACATTTAAGAGTCAACCATATTGTCCGTTGGGGTAGAGAACTCAAAAGATTAATAATCCTCTGAATAAAAAAAAGTCCTCATCTCTCTCTTAAGTGGGAGGCCTCTTATCTTTAAACTGTGTCCCCGGTATCAGACTCCCCCTGAAAGGAAACATCCTCTCAATATCTACAGTCAGAAACAGGTAAAGCAAAACACTCAAGACACCAAGGTAATAGCTCAGCAACACCTCTCCTGTACCATCTCCATTTAAATTAACATAAAATTACTCTCATAAAATCATGTTGACTCTGATTGAGTATATTATGATTTTCTAATCGTATTGCACTACTTCCATAATAATGGATTTCAGCTATTTCACAATGACCAAAGTTAGGCTAAATGGCCTAGAGTTTTTGGATTTTTGTCTCCCTCCTTTCTGGAACAGGGGTTCTGCCCTTGTGGTCTTCAAATTTTGGAAAAGCTTAACAAATTGAACCTTTCCAAGGTTACAAACAATTAATTCGCTTCTTTTCAAGACTCCTGGATGCACACTATCATGTCCAGCAGGCTTGTCAATTTTTAGTTGCAATAATTTTTCCAGCACAATCGCTGTCACTATCAAAAAAAGTGCACGTTATCCTTTCTTTTGAACTTTGATTCTGTACTATTATGATTTTTTTTGTCTCTTCTACCATGAAGACAGGCTCAAATATCTGTTCAAAATCTATGCCATTTCCATGTTTCCCAATATTAATTTTCCAGTGCTATTCTCTAAGGGACTGATGTTTACTTGAGCTACTCTTCTTTTGATAATACTCTTGTAGAAGCTCTTACCATCTTGCTTTCTAATTTGTGATTTATGATTAAGAAAAATGATTAAACTCAGTTTTTGCATATCCTTTCTCTACACATTTTTAGTGAGGGGGCAGTAAGCGGAGAAATGGTTTCCAAAGTCAATAGAAAATTTAAGTGCAGCTCCTACCTGGGAGACAGGGGGAGGGAAATCTACCAGTGTGAGAGGAGGACAGAATTCATTTTATGGAAACACTATTTGATCTTCTCTTTATTAGTTGGTGAAATATTTAAAACTAAGCTCTGACATGGATCTGTAGCATGTGTGAAAATCAAGTGCATTTGGTCAAGTTACTCACCATGGACAGTTAGCAGGCATAGGAAGTTTGTTAAAGTATTAAATTCTTAAAATACTTAAAGGTTTCTAAAAAGTGCTCAACATATGTAGAAATATTTAAAAGACATACCTGCCCACTGAGCTAAAGACCGCCCCGAAGAAGCATGTCTTATGCTTTTAGTGATGATGTAGCCTCACCATCATCCTACTACTCAGCTTCTGATGTTCAATCCTGGTGCAAGTAGTATGATGCAAGTAGTAGTAGTTGAAGAACCAGGTACATTTGTATTTCTTTGTGTAGCCAATGGCAAATCCAATCCCACATTTATTATAATGGTGAAGTTGCTTCAATGATGCAAGAACTAATATCACAGCAATGCTCCAAAATCTACATCTGTGCACAAAATATTGTGACCAAGCTATCAGTACAGAATATGGACCAAAATTTATCAAATAAAACAGTTACCACAGTAATTATCCGTCGAATGGCTGCAGCTGCCATCCCCTCCCCTTTCGGCTGGTCCACTACGGTTACCCCAAGGTACTTAAGGTGAAAGACCATTCCTTCCTGTAAGGATTCTTTTGTATCAGTCCAGTTTTCTGGCAGCTCTGAAAATTAAGAGAAGAAAAGTTATTTTATGGAAGGAAGGCAAGCTCACATTAAGATTTAGTCTTTCAACACTACTCAAAGGTCTTGATTGACCTATAGTCATTCCTATGTTTCTGCAAGGGTTCCCTTCCTGAGAATCCCCGCAAATGGTTAAATTCACACATGCAGAGCTCATTAAAAATAAGTTAAAATGGTTAAAAATATCACAAATACATGATTTTTGCCCGCAGATATTGATTTTTGTTCCAACTTATTTTTTAGCGTTGACAAGCAAATTAATGAATCATGATTTGTGATTTCGCAGTTAGAGGATTTACTGTATATCAGACATTATAAATTATTTTGAAGGAAATAGGCAAATATCAGAGCTAATGTACATACAGTAAGATCCTCAAAAAAGCAACTGGATAAATATTTGTATTTTTAAATAAATCCTTGGCTTATTAAAACATTGGCAGAGCCTACTTCATTATCCATTCTTTGTTGTACTACAGAAGGTGCTGGTTCCTACAATTCAATACTTGCTCTACCATTGAAGGTGCAAAATGTTCATGTTTTGCCGTTGTCTGTAAACAAACTAACTTAATACTAATAGACTGCAGTGGTTCAAGAAGACAGCTGACCATTACCTTTTCAGTGACTGACAATACATTCCAACCAGCAACGTCCACATCCACTGAGTAAATAAACAAAGTATGGCCTAAGAGTAATGACTGCAATGAGATGAGCCAGATAGACCTTATAGAATGAGTTCCCTGATTGGACCAGATTAATAGCCCCAATCAGGGAGCTCTGACTGACATATAAACAGGAGTGTCTTCCTGGTGGTGGAAATTTGAATAAAGATTCATACACCTTGTGTCTCTCACTGTGTCTCACACCTGCACACACACATGGGTGCTGGGAGAAAAAATAAGCACTACCGCAGTTAGGCGGTAGTGTGGGGGTTAAAAAAAAAGGGAAAATAAATAAATAAACAAACAGGAGTGTGTCATTGTCGATGTCTTTTATATGTAGAACTGGGATTTGAGGTTTGTCCGCATCTCCCTGTAAACTGGTTGAACAGTAGAGTTTGGGGCCTAGCTTTGCTGCTCCTCTCACTTGTAAAATTGCTGTTGTATACATCTATAAATGTTAACTGTTTTTTGTAAACTGTGTTTTGTAATTTGTTTAGTAAAACATTATAAACAGGAGTGTCAGAGGTTCTAGTCACTGAGAACTGGCTCTGAGGAAGTCAGACCAATGTCAAGTACTATGCATGTGTTAAAAAAAAGGTGTTGTAGATGTTTGATTTGAAACACAATCCTTTTAGAATGTTGTGACTGTTTCAGTTGCTGTTCTAAAGATGATCAAAATTGTCAAAATGTGACTGGCCTAAAGTCTCAATGAGATTACTGCTTTTAATTAAAAAAACTTGTCTAGCTTTGTGGTTACGGAGCATCAATCAGGCAGGGACAGGCTTCAAAGAAAGTAATACACAATTGTAACAATGCTGAGTTAACACAGTGTGAGCAATGTATATGTTCAAGTGCCTTTGCCACATTTATCAGTAGTATTTATTTTGTGTAAATAAAGATGCAGAGAATAGCAAAGCATCAAATGTTATAAGTTGACCATTCAATGAATGTAGCATCCATACCAAATGTTTAGTTTTAGTTAGATAGGGTCCAATCATATATTTTGCTATAAACTTCTATATACGTTTATGGGGAAGCAGTGGCATGATGGTAGTATCTCTGGTAACCCAGAATTTCAGGCTCATGGTCTAAGGACACAAGTTTGAATCCCACCATAGCAGATAGTGAAATTTCAATTCAATTAAGAAATCTGCAATAAAAAGACATATAGTCTAATTGTTGTAAAAATCCAGATAATTCACTAATGCTCATGAAGGGAAGGAAATTATCCTTGCCTGATCTGGCCTACATTTGACTCCAAACCCATAGCAATGGAGTTAACTCAACTTCCCTCTGAGCAATAAAACGCCAGTCCACATCCAATAAATAGATTTTTAAAAAATACATTTTAGTGAGAATGTTATTTCAGCTCTCACACCATTGATTTGTTTTTGTTCATGAGGTATGGGGGTCATGGCTAGGTTAGCATTTATAGCCTATTGCTAATTGCCCAGAGCGCAGTTAAGACTCAAGCACACATCTGTGTGCCTGGAGCCACATGTAGGCCAGCAATTTCTTTGCCTGAATGACATTAGTGAACCAGATGGGTTTTTCCAACAATCGGCAATGCATTCATGGTCACCATCAGACTCTTAATTCCAAACTTTTATTGAATTAAACTTCATTATCTGCCGTGGTGGGATTCAAAGCTGGGTCCCCAGAACAATATCATAATCTCTGGATTAATGGTTGAGCAGTAATCCCACTTCGCCACTGCCTCCCCAAGTGTGGCACATTGTAGCAGCGATGGGAACATGTAAAGCCCACAGACAGTTAATTAAACCATGCTGTTCAGACATGCTCTGACACCACCTCGGAGTCAGATGGAACTTAAAGCCAGACCTTCTGGCCCAGTGACAGAGACACTAACCACTGCATCACAAGAGCTCATATATTTTATTTATTCACACACGCTTGGTTAAGTGCTGCCCCGATTATCCCTTCATTAACATATAATCATTCCCTGTTTCCTAGCTCCAGTTGGTCTCAGGGATCCCGGTCAGACCCTGCTAGATGATAATACCATAGGGAAATGGTTCAGGGAGAAAGGAAGCAGTCATACGCTATCTCTTTCCCTCCCACCAGAGATTCTCAGCAAACCAGTGTATTATAAGGCAACTTTTACAACTGCCACATCTGTCTAATTAAAATCCCCAGAGCGGAGTGCTAACAAAAGGTACTGGTAACATGCAATAACAGGCGATCCTAAATAGAATTGGGATGGAAACAAAAACAAAGACAAAAAGAATAGACACATAAGGAGGAATAAAAAACATATAGACTATTAAAGATGATAGGGTGAGAAATTTAAACTAGGGCAGAAAACTGCAATGTATCAACACTTTGAAATGTAATTTTAAAATCTGAAAATCTCTTCAGAGATTCACATGGCTATTTGAAAAAAAACTTTGTGCTTAGAAGCTAAGGCTGGTGATTAGGATCGATATTGCCTTTGTGTAATTTCAAAGATGCAGGGATTTTTTTCCCTAGGTTTTAGTGAGTGCATGCACATGTGCGTGCATATGTGTTAAAGCTATAAAGACAATGTTAAGCATTATACCAATGCACTTATTCAGACATGATGTCAAAGATAACATTCAATAAAGGAGGTTCTAATGGAGATAAATTGTTATAAATGAGAAAGCATAATACAGCTTTATTGTGGGCTATCCATGGTAGCAAGTAGAAATAAAGCTTAAAGCTTTAAAATTAGTAACAGAGGCCATGTCCTCTGGTTTTACTGTGTACTTTGTCCCTTCATAAGAGTTTGTCAACAAAATATCAGGTACAAAATCAGTCTAAACCTTACACTGGGGAATCCATAATCATTACTCAACCATGTTTGTTATGAACAGAATAATAGATGGGCATGATATATAACTGGCCAATAGAATGCAAGCATATAGTGGGGTGAGCCAACAATGTTAATCTCCATTTTTCTCCCACGATAATGAAATGCTTCAATCACACCTACTTCGAGCTTATAAACAACTATGAGCAAGCAGATGTTTACTTGTTATTTTTCAGCATTCCAGTTTTCCAAATATTTCCATGATCTTTAAACTTGTTTTAAAAAAAAATGAAGATTGGTTCTAATAATTTCCATGAAGCATGAAAGAACATTGAATGAGTAAAAGCCACTTAGCAAATGTGACTGTCTTCTGAGACCATGCATAAATTACCATGTAAAAATCTGTACACTACCTATTTAATATTTTGAGAGAATTCTGTATAAGTATGCCTCAGAAATCCCTCAAGGTGGTAACATTCTGGTTAATACAGAAATAGATACTCCAATGAGATTCAGCCCACATCCTACAAAACAGATCTCTTCTGTATTCCAGAACAGTGTGCTCTTTTGCACTATGTTGCTAGGGCAAAACATAATTCAAATTCACGTGTATATACTGGCACTATCAGATTGAATACACTATATCACTAACAGCAGCTTGATAGCATCACTACAGACCCAGCTGGCCAAATCCCAACAGGCATAGCTGCTAGATGGTGCCTGTGGCAGGTGGCAAGGGATCTAATAAGAGGGAAAAACTTACTTGACCTCACCCTCAAAATAGTACCCATGTCACAAATGTATCTATACAGGACTGCACTGATTGGAGTGACAAGCACAAAGTCCATGTGGAGACCAAATTCCATCTTGTTGTCAGGCTAACCTCCATTATGCTGTGCAGTACAATCACCATGCTAAATGGAACAAGCAGCTCAGAACGGTGTATCCATGATCATGCCATTAACAGTAGCAAAACTATTTAACCACAATCTGTAATCTAGTGGCCTAGCATATCTCCCATTTTACAGTTACCATCAAGTCACAAGATCAACCCTGATTCAAAGAAGGGTGCAGCAGGACATAACAGAAGCAGAACCATGTAAATATAAAAATGACGTGTCAACCTGGTGAAGCTACAAAACAGGGAGACTTGCATGCCAATCAGCGGGAGAGGTATGTGATAGACAGAGCTAAGCAATCACACAACCAATGGGATCAGATCTAAGCTCCACATTCTTGCCACTTCCCATTGAGCGGAGAAGGACAATTAAACAATTAATACAGGATGAAGCAACACTACAACTATCCCCTCATCAGTGATAGGGGAGTCCAGCATCTCACTGCAAAAGATAAGGCTGAAACATTTGCAACGATCTTCAGCCAGAAGTACTAATTAGATGTTCCATTTCGGCCTGTTCCAGAGATCCACTACATCACAGAAAACATTCTTCAGGCAATTCGATTCACTCAACTCTATGTGTCATGAAGAAACATTTGTTATGGTGGATCCTTAAAATTACACCATCCTGTTCCCTGGACATCTTTCTCAGGATTACTGCAGCCCTCCAGCAAAGCTCACACAAACTAGAAAAACAGCACCTCATTTTCTACTTAGGAACCCTGCAGCATTCTGGACTCAATATGGAGTTCAATAACTTTACCACTTGAACTCCTTTATGTCCTTATTCCAACAATCACACCAGACCTTGTTATCACAGCTTGCTGTTACACACCATCCATTGTTAGCCAATAAGTGTCCCCCAATAAGAGCTATCCACTCCCCGAACCACATCATTATCACTGTTTTGTCTGCCCAACTGATTTTCTCGCCCCCCCCTCTGGGCTGTATCCCCACCTGTCATTTGCTCCTTACCCTGTTCCCTCCACCCTATCTTCTGCATATAAACTGACATTTTCCTAGCTACCATCAGTTCTAGGGGTCACTCAATGCAAAACGTTAACTCTGATTTCTCTCCACAGATGCTGCCAGATGTACTGAACTTTTCCAGCAATTTCCATTTTCGTTTCATAATCTGATCAGATCGGAATTACATTCTGACCAAATTATCGATGGCAAAATTGGGCAGGGAGCATTTTGTTTCTCACAAGATGTTGCTGGTTGGGCCAACATTAATCTCTGCTCCAGCTGCATTTGAGAAGGTGGTGGGGAGCTGCCTTCTTGAACTGTTGCAGCTCGCATGGTGCAGACACTCATTGTGCTGTCAAGGAAGGGAGTTCCAAGATTTCAAACCAGTACAGTGTAAGAATGGCAACCCATTCCTCTATCTCACTCTGAAGAAATCAAAATTATTTCATTTAGTCAAAAGATAAATAAATTGTGATTCTGTGCATTTCAGTCTTAAATTTGATAGCTGCAAATTCCACTGCAATCATTTTTTTAATATACAGATTAATAACCAAGTGCTTTACTGCATTTGATTTTAAATGTTCTATAAACTCAATTTATGATCACAGAGCTATGCTGCATAGAATTAAATCACAGAATTCCTAAAGTGTGCAAGCAGGCCATTCAGCCAATTGAGTCCAAACTGGCCCTCCGAACAACATCCTACCCAGAACCCCTGCATTTCCCATGGCTAGCCCTCCTAGCTTGCACATCTCTAATCACTACAGGCAATTTGGCATGGCCAATCCACCCAACCTGCACATGTTTGGACTGTGGCAGGAAACTGGATTATCTGGAGGAAACCCACGCAAACACAGAGAATGTGGAAACACCAAACAGACAGCCACCCAACAGTCTGAGCGTCCCTGGCACTGAGAGGCAGCAGTACTAACCACTGAGCCACCATGCCACATGTTTATCTACAGACATTTAAAAAGTGAAGAGTTTCTGAAACTTCCCTCAAAGTCAAAACAAAACTGCCTTAATTCCACTGAAAATAATAAAAGTTTGTGAACAATTAGGCTGGCATCTAACAATCTAAACAATGTGGACTATGGCAATAAGTTTGGGAGAACTGTGCGAGAAATCCTGGCAGGCTTTATTGTCGGAAGAAACAAGTAGCATTTTCCAACCAAGATCTAGACATCATGATAAAATTCTTGCCAGGGAGCAGCAAAATGCCTAAGGCCGATAATTGCTTGCTGGCTTCATTGACTGCACACCTTGCCTCACACATGCACCGTGTGCCAGGACTGTAGATGGAAAATACACGGCTTCTGCTTTCGACAAATAGCAATATTTCCAAATCTAGAGTCCTAGCACAGTAAGTCAAGAGAAGCCTCCAGTATTAGTCCAGGGGCTTTGGCACAGTCAACTATGAGGCGCAGTCATGCTCAGGGGGTGGGGGGGCATACCTTTACAGTGCAGGGGGTGAGCCAAGGTCAGCCATATGGATCCAGTACAACCAATCCAGGGAGTTAGAGGTACAGAGTTGAGGAGCTATAGATGGATCAATGAGGAGTGTTGTCACTCATTGTTCAGGGTTATCTATCTAAATCACTGAAAGGGCGACTCACATCCTGGGAATGTCCGCTAAAATTCAATGGGGATTATTCAGGGCCAGTACTGAGAGGAGGAAGCTGGGGAATTTTATTATGGGGATTGAAAGCAGCATGCTGGCATGCAGAGAGGATTATGATCATGAAGGGGGAATAACTCAATATACTGAGGAGCCTGGGAAAGAGAAGAGAACAGCAATAATCCGACTTTGACAGCACAGTAGGTTTGGGGGGGGGGTCAGTACACTACTATATCTGGCATGTTTACCTGATAATGTCTGGCTTCAAGAGATGTAAAGTGGAGAGATTAGGATTCAGATAGTTTGGTTGTTTGGGAATGTGGGCAAGTTCAAAGCTAATGGGGTTGACAGGCAGGCTACAAAGAAGGGAATTGTACATTTGGACATACACCATAGGAAAGTGGATGAGCCTGAGATTCACTACATTGGAGGAGGGGAAACCATTTTTCCTTTCCATCGTGCTGTAAAGAACAAGCATGCAACAGAATGGAAAATGGCTGCCACCATACCCAGAGAGCGCGGTGCAACTATTTCAATCTGACGGATTGGGCTCGAATGGAGCAACACGAGGCCATTCAAACATTACATAAACACTACACAATAACACTTAAAACACACTAGCAAGCACCATGTGCAATATGAACCTTAAGCATTAACCTCTTGCTTGAAGTCCAAACCCTGGCCCCAAGCAGTGTTGAGAACACCATTCAATATTGAGAATCAATTTCACTAACGGCTGTGCTGCACAAGCAATAGATTGCTGTACAGCTGCAAAATCCCAGTTGCAAAAGGTAGGAAACCACCTTCTCAGGTTCCCTAGCCTGCACCTGCAGGAGCTGCTCACTTCACGCCTTGGAGCATCAAACATGGGCAGCACTCAGAATGGTCACTTTCAATACTGAGGTTGAGGTTAGACAATCATGCCTCAGGCCAATGAGGAAATGTGAATTTGTATTGATATATGTTACAACCTATGTAATGTTAGAAGATACCTGTCCCACCCATTTGCTGCTTCTTTCTTTGGCCCATCACATCTCAGTGCATTTTCAACTTCCTCAGGGACCCTACCCCATACTGGAGCCTTGAAAGTTTAGTCAGACAACTCTGGGGATGTTCTTGTCTATAGGGTTTACACATATAGAGTTGTACAGCATAGAAACAGGCCATTCAGTCCTACTCATTCACGCCAAGCAGACATCCCAAATCTGATCTTGTCCCATTTGCCAGCATTTGCATCATATCCCTCTAAACCCCTCCTATTCATATACCCATCCATTGCCTTTTAAATATTGTAAATGTATCTGCCTACACCATTTCTTTTTGCAGCTCATTCCATACATGCACCACCCTCTGCATGAAAATATTATCACTCAGGTGCTTTTATAAATATTTCCCCCCTCACCTAAAACCTATGCCCTCTAGTTTTGAGCTCTCCTATCCTGGGAACAAGATCTTGACTGCAAGGTTTATGAAAGTTTGTAGCTCAGATAAAGGTTTAGGGTGTAGGTTTGCTCGCTGAGCTGTAGGTTTGATATCCAGACGTTTCATTACCTGGCTAGATAACATCATCAGTGGCGACCTCCAAGTGAAGCGAAGCTGTTGTCTCCTGCTTTCTATTTATAGGTTTGTCATGGATGGGGTTCCTGGGGTTTGTAGTGATGTCATTTCCTGTTCGTTTTCTGAGGGGTTGATAGATGGTATCTAGATCTACGTGTTTGTTTATGGCGGTGTGGTTGGAGTGCCAGGCCTCTAGGAATTCTCTGGCAGGTCTTTGCCTAGCCTGTCCCAGGATAGATGTGTTGTCCCTCCGTGTGTAGGGCTACAAGGGAGAGAGGGTCGTGTCTTTTTGTGGCTAGCTGGTGTTCGTGTATCCTGGTGGCTAACTTTCTTCCTGTTTGTCCTACGTAGTGTTTGTGGTAGTCCTTGCATGGAATTTTGTAGATAACGTTGGTTTTGTCCACGGGTTGTACTGGGTCTTTTAAGTTTATTAGTTTTTGTTTGAGAGTGTTGGTGGGTTTGTGTGCTACTAGGATTCCGAGGGGCTTAGTAGTCTGGCTGTCATTTCTGAGACTTCTTTGATGTATGGTAAGGTGGTTAGGGTTTCAGGCTGTGTTTGGTCTGCTTGTCGTGGTTTGTTCCTGAGGAATCTGCGGACTGTATTTTTTGGGTATCCATTCTTCTTGAATCCATTGTATAGGTGGTTCTCCTCTGTTTCCCGAAGTTCGCCTGTGCTGCAGTGTGTGGTGGCTCATTGGAATAGTGTTCTGATACAGCTTCGTTTGTGTGTGTGTTGGGATTGTTGCTGGTGTAGTTAAGTATTTGGTCAGTGTTTGTCGGTTTTCTGTATACGCAGGTTGGTAGTTCTCCGTTGTCCGTTCTTTTGACTGTGACGTGCAGGAATGCGAGTTTGTTGTTGGTTTCTTCCTCCTTGGTGAACTTTATGCCTGTGGAGGTGTTGTTGATGATGATAAACGTCGCTTCTATCTTGTTTCGTTTTGTGATGACAAAGGTGTCATCTACGTAGCGGACCCAGATTTTTGGTTTGATGGTTGGGCTGGGACAACACATCTATCCTGGGACAGGCTAAGCAAAGACATGCCAGAGAATTCCTAGAGGCCTGGCACTCCAATCACAACACCAGAAACAAACACACAGATCTAGATACTATCTATCAACAAACAGGAAATGACATCACCACAAACCCCAGGATCCCCATCCAGGACAAACATATAAATAGAAAGCAGGAGACAAC
>NC_057712.1:58073050-58103898 GCF_004010195.1 Chiloscyllium plagiosum
TCGTTTTGTGATGACAAAGGTGTCATCTACATAGAGGACGCAGATTTTTGGTTTGATGGTTGGTAGGGCTGTTTGTTCTAGTCTTTGCATTACCGCTTCTGCTATGAATCCTGATAGTGGAGATCCCATGTGTGTGCCGATGGTTTGTTTGTAGATTATGTTGTTGAAGGTGAAGTAGGTGGTGAGGCACAGGTCCACTAGCTTCATGATATTTTCGTTGGTAATGTGATTGATGGTGGTTGGGGTGTGTGATGGTCTCTTCTAAAAGTGTGGTAAGTGTTTCCTTTGCCAGGTCAATGTTGATGGAGGTGAACAGTATTGTTACGTCGAATGAGATCATTGTTTCACCTTCCTCTATTTTGGTGTTTCTGATGATTTTTAGGAATTCCTGGGTGGAGTGGATGGAGTGCTGTGACTCTACTAGGTATTTCAGTCTTGCGTGTAGTTCTTTGGCCAGTCTGTAAGTTGGTAAGTACTTAAACGACCCAGTACAACCCATGGACAAAACCAACGTTATCTACAAAATTCCATGCAAGGACTACCACAAACACTATGTAGGACAAACAGGAAGAAAGTTAGCCACCAGGATACACGAACACCAGCTAGCCACAAAAAGACACGACCCTCTCTCCCTCGTAACACTACGCACGGAGGAAAAAAAACACCATTTTGACTGGGACAACACATCTATCCTGGGACAGGCTAAGCAAAGACCTGCCAGAGAATTCCTAGAGGCCAGGCACTCCAACCACAATACTCCAACCACACCGCCATAAACAAACACGTAGATCTAGATACCATCTATCATCCCCTCAGAAAATGAACAGGAAATGACATCACCACAAACCCCATGAACCCCATCCATGACAAACATATAAATAGAAAGCAGGAGACAACAGCTTCGTTTCACTTGGAGGTCGCCACTGATGTTACCTAGCCAGGTAATGAAACGTCTGGATATCAAACCTACAGCTCAGCGAGCAAACCTACATCCTAAGATCTTGACTATTCACTATGCTCATGATTTTATAAACCTCTAAGATCACTGTTCAGCCTCTTACACTCCAGGGAACAAAGTCCCATCCTATTCAGCCTCTTCCTCCAGTCCCAGCAACATCCTTGTTAATCTTTTCTGCACCCTCTCAAGTTGAACAACATCCTTCCTATGGAAGGGCAACCAGAACTGTACATAGTATTCCAAAAGTGGCAAAATCAATGTTCTGTACAGCACAGCATGACGTCCAACTCCTATACTCAATATTCTGACCACTGAAGACCATGAATGTTCAGTGTATCCTGCCTAGAGGTAGATGCACCCTCTGTGGCTAGCCCTCCCAGAGGGCTGAAGTTCTGTCCACTTCTGGAGTACGTTGGGACACAGTTTCTGAGCAGATTTTGTATGTGGCATGTGTGTGTATGTGCACTCTCCATAGCAGCCACCACCAACCTGTCTATGGAGGTAGGTGGAAGCTTGCATACCAGAAGAAGCAGGGTTCCAACAGTGTTACAGCCCTGCAACCTTGGCAAGAACTACCGGCTGCTTCTATGTCTGCTTGCACACGTAACTGAAATCATAAACTGCCGACACCATGAGATCCTCTGCGGCCTGGGAATGAGCAGTGCCTCGCCTCAGGCAGTCCTGAGAGTGCCAGCGACCTCAAACTGTAGAGGTGTGCCAGTGAAATGCTCCTGACAGTGCAGATACTCCTGACCCTAAGCTAACTAATACATCCACCGAAGTTTTGCCTCTAAACAAGTGAGGGTGCAGGAGCCTTCCCACTGCTTCCTTAGGCATCCATTCTTTCTTCTTCGCAGAAGGATCAGGGCGTGTTTTACAGCATAGCCCTTTTGTTTGCAGAGACAGTGCTGATACTGCTCTTTTTATTTTTATTTGTTCATGTCACTGGCTGGGTCATCATTCATTGCCCATCCCTAACTGCCCAGATAGCATTTGAGAATCAACCATATTGCTGAGATCTGGATGGCATGCAGGTCAGACCTGCCTGTAGGAGACAAAAGAGAGAATGTATCATGAACAAAGCATAGATATCCTGTTGTGTGAAAAATACATTCATAGTGGGGATAATGAGAAGGCAGAACAATGAATAATGCTTCCAACATGGTGGCCGGGACATCGATGTTTTGGTATCTCCACAGAAACAGTCTTGAACCTCACCTGCAAGCTCCAACATCTTTTCTTCACTGGAAGCGAGGACTCGACCATTGAACACCCCGCTGTTTTCTCATGGAAGGAGAGAAAGGGAGGGATTGAGTGTAAAGAAACATAAGAGTCGGTGCTGGTGCAGATGGTGAGGTGTCCGAAGTGGGTGAGTGAACAGTGAAGAGGCCATGTTGTGTTGGTGATGTGTGGAGTTTGGGTGGGTGACAGAAGGAAGATACGACACAAAATACAGAACATGAGTCTTTGTGGGAGGTTGGTGCAGTAGCGGAAATAGTGAGATAGCAGAGTAAAGACTGGTCTTCAACCTTATTCTTATAGTGCTGAGCATTCCTCCACATGGTTGAGATCACATTGCCAACCAAGTCAATCTCAGACCAGGCTAATGAAGCCACAACAGCATAGCATCTTTGTTGGTCCCATAGAATCTAGACTCCTCTGCACTGCTCCATCCACTGATACCTCCAGGCCCCTGTTCACAAAGCAGAGCACAGATTTTCTCTGATTTGCCATGGCCAGGGTAAAATATCATGAGTCCTGCAGCACAGCTCTTAACTGACATTGTTAGACTTGGTCACACTGGGTTTTTAAAGATGACGCAGGTGCTAGGATCCCCCAGAGCTCCTAGCAGAGGCAAGTATGTCAGCCTCTGACAAGTGGGAGAATCAGACAGAGTGGAGTGCCTTAGTAATGGGCGGATTTGGACAATTGGAAAATAAAACTCACTGGGCCTTGTGAGGGGAAACCATTCATGAAACTCAACAAAAACGTTAGCTGATTTTCTTGCCACAAATTGCTTTTTTTCCAAAATAAAAGACACTTTTAAAAAAATAAAATTCTGGGTCTGGATGTAGGTTTGCTCGCTGAGCTGGAAGGTTCATTTTCAGATGTTTCATCACCATACTAGGTAACATCTCCAGAGAGCCTCCGGACGAGGCTTTGTCCAGTGGCTCACTTAAGATGTCATCTAGTATGGTGACGAAACATCTGAAAATGAACCTTCCAGCTCAGCGAGCAAACCTACATCTAGAACCTCAACCTGAGCCACAAATCTTCTCAAAACTCTCAAATCTTCTAAAATTCTGGGTAATTATTTTATAACAACCGTGGTTAATTAAATTCTGTTTTTAATTGCACAGCATTTTGTAACTCTAATTTGGGAACTGAAAATTCATGATTTAATAATAATTGTATGCTATATAAGATATACGATTTCACATTTATCTTATGCCCATTTAAAAGAAAATAATGAAATGATGTGGATAAACATGCATACTAACTAAAACATATGTGGGGGCTCTGGCTGCAATGAGATTATAACAAGGCTGTTATTGAAAATGCTTATATGTTGAGTGAGAGTTGACACTTAGATGAACAAAGGTAAAACAGACTGGATGCTGGAAGTCACAATGAAGAGTCAGACTGGACTTGAAATATAACACTGTTTCTGTCTCCACAGATGCTGACCACACCTGCGCAGTTTCTCCAGCATTCTTGGTATTTGACATTTCTACAAAGTGGAGTACATGGAATCCATACAAAGACTGTGCCAATATGGCAAATTGCCAAAGAATAAGAACGACAATACAGCCTTGTTAAATACTCAGGCAGACATCCGCATTTATAAACAATGTGTTTAATGCTTAAAAACAATGGACTACCAAATGAGCAAGTGGCCTCGAGAACGTTTAAAAGACAAATATGGATGTAAAACAGTGGATATCTAATGTAATGGCACAGGTGCAACCAGCAAACCAGTGGAACAAGTCATGAGCAAATGGATTGTAAAAGCCCACAGCACTGGAGCAGGATTTCTGTCATCAGTTCAAGTTCAAACATGACCTTTTTTAGAAGAACCACTCCCAGTTCATGTAGAGCAAGAAGCTCAAAACACAAGTGTGTGAAATCTAAGCAAATGTTGGTAAAGTTAACCATCAACAAATCTTTAAAACAATTCATTCTCCATATTCTTTGGATTCAATTAACTGAGAAATTGATAGTCACTAGACTGACACTTTGATTGCATAGTTAGGTACATTGTTGGGTGGGTGCCTTACAGATTGGATTATATTTGAAAAAAAAAAGTCCCTTTACTGCTTTGTCAGCTACTGTGCTGCAGGTCTCAACTGCCTCTATACCAAAGGCATATTTTGCATTTAAGGTCGTCAGGCTAGTAGTAGTGGGAAGATCATGGATTTAAATATTTTGTCATAGGTGATTCATGTTTTGATAAGGTGCTGGTGAGAGTCGTACCAGGCTGATGCTGGCCTTGGTAATAACTGGGAGACAGCACAGAAGCTTCACAGTAAAGAGCAAATGTGATCGGTGACTTCTCTCCTCAAATTCGTCTTCTTCCCTAATCATTTTGGTCAGATATCTCTCTGTATATATGGACTCCAGGCATCCTCTCTCTCATTGATCCACTCCTACTAAAGCTGATTGTTTCATTGATAGTCTATTTCCTGCCTCTGTCCTGCTTCTGGTAGGTTGCTCTCAGTCAGTTTCCCAAAGCCTACCATATACTGACCGTGTTTACCTTAACATTTGCACATTAAAACAGTAATATGTCAGATTCAGCAGTAAATACAAAGACAACTGGAAAAGGGTAGTGGTACAGTTGGTCCACCATGAATGTAACAAATTCAGATTGGATTGGATTTTTGCCATTATAAACATTGACTTGTAAAAACTCAAATCTCAACCTTATTATATGTAAATACTGAGCAGGGAATCTGTTGAGAGCATCTGAGTAGTTACTGGTCAGAACAAATTGGGCAAGGGATTACACACTCAGTGACAAGATACTGGATGGCATAGAGGAACACAGGGAAATAGAAGACTTGCCCATAAATCCTTGAGGGCAACAGGACAGGTAGATAAAGTGATTTTTAAAGGAATGTAGGTCAGATAACATTCAAACGAGGAAAAAATGGGCAGGGAGATTATGCGATATGAAATACAAATTGGGATACAGCTAGAATATTACATATAGTTACAGTCACTATCCTAAAGAAATGATGTGATTCTACTAGACAGAGAACAGAGGGAATTTATGTATATTTTATCAAGAATGGAGAACTTTAACTAGAGTGAGAGATGTACAGCACAGAAACAGACCCTTTGGTCCAACTCGCTAATGCCGACCAGATATCCCAACCCAATCTTGTATCATTTGCCAGCACTTGGCCCACATCTCTCTAAACTCCTATTTTATACCCATCCAGAAATTCTTTTAAATTGTAATTGTACCAACCTCGAGGAGAAAGTGAGGACTGCAGATGCTGGAGATCAGAGCTGAAAATGTGTTGCTGGAAAAGCGCAGGTCAGGCAGCATCCAAGGAACAGGAGAATCGACGTTTCGGGCATAAGCCCTTCTTCAGGAATGTACCAATCTCCACCACTTCCTCTGGCAGTTCACTCCATACATGCACCACCCTCTATGTGAAGATGTTGCCCCTTAGGTCCCTCTTATATCTTTTCCCTCTCACCCTATACCTATACCCTCTAGTTCTGGACTCCCCCAACCCCAGTTAAAGACCTTGTCTATTTTCCCTAACCATGCCCCTCATGATTTAATAAACCTCTATAAGGTCATGTCTCTGCCTTCGATGCTCCAGGGAAAACAGCCCCAGCCTATCAGACTCTCCCCATAGCTCAAATCTTCCAACCCTGGCAATATCGTTGTAAATCTTTTCTGAACTTTTTTAAGTTTCACAACATCCTTCTGATAGGAGGGAGACCAGAACTGCACACAAAATTCAAAAAGTGGCCTAATTAATGTTCTGTAAAGCTGCAACATGACCTCCTAACTCCTATACTCAATGCACTGTCCAGCAAAGGAAAGCATATGAAGGAGGACTGGGGCTGTTTCCATTGGAGCAAAGGAGGCCAAGTGGAGATTTAATTGTAACACGTAACATTTATGAAGGGCAGAGAAAGAATGGACAGCAAAGACCTTTTTCACAGAACAGGGATGTTAACTAACTAATGAGAATATAGATGATAATAGTAGAAAGGTGAGGACTGCAGATGCTGGGGATCAGAGCTGAAAAATGTGTTGCTGGAAAAGCGCAGCAGGTCAGGCAGCATCCAAGGAGGAGAATCAACGTTTCGGGCTTATAGATGATAATACTTGGCAAAAAGAATAGAGGCAAGTTAAGGGTTAACATTTGCCCTAGAGTTTGCAGAATCTGGAACTCACTGCCTGAAAGTAATTTTAATTTATTTTTAAACTTCAGCAGCATGACCAAGCTATACACCAAAAGCTGAAAAATGAGGTTCAGCGGGAATTTTTTTAAGCAAAGTGCCACTGCCAGTGGGTACCTCCACTCTAGGAGTGCAGAAGAGTGATTTTGGTGGGGAAATTTACCACCTGTTAATGGAGTAACAAGGAACAGAAGTCATAGAGTAATAGAGATGTACAACATGGAATCAGATCCTTCGGTCCAACTCATCCATGCCGACCAGATATCACAACCCAATCTAGTCCCACCTGCCAGCATCCAGCCCATATCCCTCCAAACCCTTCCTATTCGTATACCCATCCAAATGCCTCTCAAATGTTGCAAATGTACCAGCCTCCACCACTTCCTCTGGCAGCTCATTCCATACGCGTACCACCCTCTGCATGAAAATGTTGCCCCTGAGGTCTCTTTTATACCTTTCCCCTCTCACCCTATACCTATGCCCTCTAGTTCTGGACTCCCCAACCCCAGGGAAATGACTTTGTCTATTTACCCTATCCATGCCCCTCAATTTTGTAAACCTCTATAAGGTCACCCCTCAGCCTCTGCGCTACAGGGAAAACAACCCTGTTCAGCTTCTCCCTGTAGCTCAAATCCTCCAATCCTGGCAACATCCTTGTAAATCTTTTCTGAACACTTTCAAGTTTCACAACATCTTTCCGATTGGTGAGATTAGATTCAATTATAAATTATTATCCGAAACATTCTTTTCACATTATTACTAAGCAATCTACAATTTATATTTGTTTAAACAAATGCCAAATAATCATTCAATAAATCATGCAACTGCAGGGGAGGGAGCAGGAGAGAATATTCATCCCCTGCAGTCACACCACTGATGTTATTGTTGATGGCCCCAAAGGATTCATGTAATGGCTTCATACATTAAGCTTAAGCTTGTTTTGTGACCGAAATGAATTGCAAAACTGTTGAATCAGGAGAGACCTGAGAAAGAGCCCTGCCTGCCTCACTTAACCCACTCTATGAGCAAGCCAACCAACAAAGGCAGCAGTGAACAGGAGACTGCGCAGAGCGTTGAACAGGGTGGTGAGGGAAAGACCACGATGGGTGCACAACATTAGCGGCACCATTTGGTTCCGGCACAATGGGGACAAGCAATGACGCCCAAATTCCTGGCAAGAGATACAGCACTAATTTACCTCCCCAAATCAGTTTCTTTTGAACTCCAGCATATACACAGCTTTATAGCAGTCGTTAAGTGCACAGTCTTCCAGAGTTCTGCTTGCTTCACTGTATTTTGTTACAATTATCCTGACAACATATTCATTGTATTATGCTTTGGAAAGTTGGGCAATTTACAGCAGTCACTGGAAAAAAATAGCAAAGTACCAATGTGCAATCTGATGGTGAGAAAGATGATTCATTAACAGCAATCTCTCTCAATTTCACATGCCCAGTACTCAGATACTAGCCACTGAAAATCAGCTCTTCTGGACAGGAGTTATCACTCACATGTCTGTGAAGATGCTTTAGGGATGCTCTCAAAGCATCTCAGTATTGGTGATACACCCTTGCCAACTCACAGGAGCATCTGGCCTACGACCAACCAGAATGGAGAAAGTTCATTCAGGAGTCTCTGAACAGAGACATAGACTATTTTCGGAACACCAAAAGTGCATCCATTACAGAGAGTGCAGAAACCTTCAAATTATCCACCTATCCTGCATGAGGTACTTTGGAGATAATTGACTTTATATTGGGCGTGAAAGGGTTAATTTGTTAAGATGAAGCTCTGCCCAATGAGATGTATGATACTGACACGGAGTGCACCATTTGGCAGTTTGAGGAAGTTGGAGTCTGGCAGTCTCCTGATGAAGATGTTTATCTTATCAATTAGAACATAACAGCACAATAAAGGCTCTTCAGCCACAATGTTGTGCCCAGCATTTATCTTAAACTAAAGATCAACCTAGCCTACACCCCCCTCAATTTACTGCTTGTCCAGCAGTCGGTTAAATGTCCCTAATGTCTCTGACTCTACTACCATTGCTGGCAGCGCATTACACGCACCCACCACGCTCTGTGTGAAGAACCTACCTCTGACATCTCCCCTACATCTTCCTCCAATCATCTTAAAATTATGACCCCTCGTAACAGCCATTTCTGTCCTGGGGATGTATCTCTGGCTATGTACTCTATCTATGCCTCCTTCTTCGCTCCAGTGTGAAAAGCCCTAGCTCACTCAACCTCTCTTCAGAAGCCAAGCCTTCCAATCCAGGCAGCGTCCTGGTAAATCTTCTCTGCACCCTCTCTCAAGCACCTACATCCTTCCTATAAAGAGGCGACCAGAACTGGACACAATATTCCAAGTGTGATCTAACAAGGGTTTTATAGAGCTGCAGCAAAGCCTCATGGCTCTTATTACGGAGAACTGCGTTCTGTTTGGAAGACAAGAGCATCTTCTGCTCAGACTTTTTCATAGCCATCCTCCACCACAAACTAATAAACAGCCCTTAACCTAGCTGGGGTGGGTGGAGAAAGCGATGAAGGGGCATGCTTACCCACCACAAGGCACCATCACATTATAACAAGATGACAACCTTGACCTTCTCATCAGTGTAAATTTACCTACATGAAGAGAAAACCAGAAGGGAAAAAGAAAATGTTTTGCAGATAAGTTAGTTGAAAGCATTGCTATTTTAAGAAAAGCTAAGCTAGTCAGCTGAAAGTGTTTGAACAGATATCAATAAGAACAGGTCATGGAAGCATTAAAAGCTTTAACTGTACACCTTGGCAAAAAAGGCAGCCAGACCTGCAGAAAAGCTACACTGAAAAACTATGTGGGCTACAGATAGTCAACTTGAGCAGAAAGGGAACAGTTCTGAATCAGGAATTCGCCAAGGTGTGATCAGATACCAACGCTCCAGCAATAAGTTTGGAGAGATTGACAAGAAGAAAAAAGTCTGCAGCTGAATTAGGCAACCCAGGTAACATGGGTAATGGAGAGCATTACTCTGACAACAGATAAATATAACAGATAGGGTGGTGAAGGTGGCATTTGTCACACTTGCCTTCATTGGTCAGAGCATAGAGACTTGGAATGTCATGTTGCAGCTGTATTGGCGAGGCCACTTTAGGATACTGCATTCAATCTGGTCTCTGTTATAGGAAGGATGTTATTAAACTAGAAAGCGCACAAAAAAAAGATTTACAAGGATGTTGCTGGGACTGGAGTGTTTGAGCTATTGGTAGAGTGATTCACCCTATCCGTGTCCCTCATGATTTTATAAAAATCATGACGGAAATGGATAGGGTGAATAGCCAAGGTTTTTTTCCCAGGGTATGGGGATCCAAAACTAGATGGCATAGGTTTAATATGAGAAGGGAAAAATTTAGAAAGGACTGGAGGGTTTTATTTATCATACAGACAGTGGTACGTGCATGGATTGAGCGGTCAGAGGTAGTAGTAGAAGAGAATACAATTAAACATTTAACAGATCTTTGGACAGGTAGATGAAAAGAAATGGGATATGGGCCAAATGGTCCTAGTTTAGTTTAGGATAGCAAGTTGGATCAAAGGGTCTGTTTCTGTGCTGTATAACTCTATGATTCTATAAGTTGATCTGCAAGGGAAAAGGGTAGAAAACCTACCTTATCAGCATAAAACCCAGGCTGGCAAAACAAAATGGGAGTACTTAAAGTGATAAACGGATATTTGCTACAGTCACAAATGGGCACCATAAAATACTGCAGTAAGAAAATTGCTATTTTCAAGTTATGACTGTCAGAAATATCAGAAACAAATTTAAAGACCATAATTCCACTGCAGATCATTAAGACCAAAGAATTTCAGAGGCAAGAGAAATTTTATGTATTTTACAAAAAAAAATCAGAATACTTACAGAAAGAGCACATATGTATCATTTTGTTAAATGAAAGGACATAAATCAGCCAAAGAAGAAGAATAAGCACAACTTTTTGTTCAAAAGGCAGGAATCTTCCAAAGAAACAAAAAGGGCAAGAAACCTCTATATTTATTCCTAAAGCCAGGAAGACTATTTTAATACTTCAGAAGCTAAAATAAGCTAGTTGACCAAATTTATAAACTTTGAAATATTTAAAATAATTTTTAAATTTCAACAGAAGAATATTGCTGAAATGCAGAATTTTAATAATTTTCAAACAATTTTAAAAATAAGTGTTCACAAAGAAAAAAAATTCAGAATTGAAAGCCATAATTCACTACAGAATGATAAGCAAAGACACATTAAAGCTTTATCAGCAGAATCTGATACAGTTCAGAGATACAGATTTAAACCGGTAAACAAAAAGCTGCAACAATATGAGCAAACTTTATAGTAATTCAAAATTAAACCATCATTTTGAATACAAAAAGATAAACATCAGACTTAAAACAAAACTGAAATTGCACACTTGTGAAATAGTTTGCAACAATAAAGATGGATGAACACACCAAGGAGATATAGAAAAATACATTGTACCTTGTAGCAGATTCAACAAAGATGGTCCTAACAGAATACAACATTGGACTTTACGGAGAAAACAATTCCTGACATACGGAATAGTTTCAAAATGGAACACCAAATCATTATTAATGCAAGTTAATTCAAAAGGCCCTATGACTTAACATGTAATAAACTGCTAGGAAATAAAAGATATGGACACGTTTTCTGACATTAGGGTCATAGAGTCATAGAAATATACAGCATGGAAACAGACCCTTCGGTCCAACTCATCCGTGACAACCAGATATCCCAACCCAATCTAGTCCCACCTGCCAGCAGCTGGCCCATAACCCTCCAAACCTTTTCTATTCATATATCCATCCAAATGCCTTTTAAATGTTGCAATTGTACCAGCCTCCATTACTTCCTCTGGCAGCTCATTCCATATGATACGTACCACTCTCTGCATGAAAATGTTGCCCCTTAGATCTCTTTTATATCTTCCCCCTCTCATCCTATACCTATGCCCTCTAGATCTGGACTCCCCCACCCCAGGGAAAGGACTTTGTCTATTTATCCGATCCATTTCCCTCATAAATTTTGTAAACCTCTATAAGATCACCCCTCAGCCTCCGACCCTCCAGGGAAAACAGTCCCAGCCTGTTCAGCTTCTCCCTGTAGCTCAAATTCTCCAACCCAGGCAACATCCTTGTAATCTTTTCTGAACCCTTTTACATTTCACAACATCTTTCCAATAGGAAGAAGGAGACCAGAATTGCACACAATATTCCAAATGTGGTCTAACAAATGTCCTGTACAGCCGCAACATGACCTTCCAACTCCTGTACTCAATACTCTGACCAATAAAGGAAAGCATACCAAATGCCGCCTTCACTACCCTACCTACCTGCGACTCCACTTTCAAGAAGCTATGAACCTGCACTCCAAGGTCTCTTCATTCAGCAACAC
The DNA here is from genome assembly GCF_004010195.1 of Chiloscyllium plagiosum. Lineage (NCBI taxonomy): Eukaryota > Metazoa > Chordata > Chondrichthyes > Orectolobiformes > Hemiscylliidae > Chiloscyllium > Chiloscyllium plagiosum. Next base: position 58,084,870 of record NC_057712.1, read on the forward strand.
TCCCTAGGACATTACCATTAAGTGTATAAGTCCTGCTAAGATTTGCTTTCCCAAATTGCAGCACCTCTCATTTATCTGAATTAAACTGCATCTGCCACTTCTCAGCCCATTGGCCCATCTGATCAAGATTCCATTGCAATCTGAAGTAACCTTCTTCGCTGTCCACTACATCTCGAATTTTGGTGTCATTTGCAAATTTATTAACTATACCTCTTATGTCACATCCAAATCATTTTTATATAAATGACAAAAATAAAAAGGCTTTTGATAATTTCTTTAACTTAATGATAAAGAATTCTTGATTAGGCAATTTAACAGAAAAATTCAACTTCTATGAATCTGTGAACAATTTCATTAATGATGTCTAGATTCAATAAAACCTGTGAATATTGAACCTTGCAGTCAGAATTCATAAGAGATAAGGAATTGTTGTCGGAATTTTTATCATTCTTTATCAGATATTTTACATTCTTAAGGAGAATTTAACTTTGGAAAAAGCTATCCAAATCCTTGAGGAAGCAGAGACCAGGAAAAGTCAAAAATAAAACCTGAGAAAAGAACAATCTCACCACACAAAACAACAGACTCCATAAAGTATACATGATAAGCCAACACAAAAGTCAAAACATCAGATACTAACAGTCACCATCAGTGCTGTTAAATAAAATATCTCTCACAAGCACACGCCTCATCCAGCTATGAGAAAATCTTAAAAAAGGGTCACTCCCAAACAATGTGCAGAATTCAAGAATAATTCTAGAACCACTGGCTCACAGAGACCTCTTCACAGTAGATTAATCACCAAGGCGGCTCAGTGGTTAGCACTGCTGCCTCACAGCATCAGGGTCCCAGGTTCGATTCCAGCCTCGGGCGACTGTCTGTGTGGAGTTTGCACATTCTCCCCATGTCTGCGTGGGTTTCCTCTGGGTGCTCCAGTTTCCTCCCACAGTCCAAAAATGTGCAGGCCAGGTGAATTGGTCATGCTAAATTGCCCAGAGTGTTAGGTGCATTAATCAGAGAGGAATGGGTCTGGGTGGGTTACTCTTTGGAGGGTCGGTGTGGACTGGTTGGGCTGAAGGGCCTGTTTCCACGTTGTAGGGTTTCTAATCTTCATTAAATGAGATACTCACATTTGAAGATATGCCTCCAGTCGAGGAGATATCACAGACATTCCTAGGGGAAATAAGAAGTCGATCGCAACCAGAACTGGTTTATGATATTAGACATTTGTCTCTATTTTAGCTTGATGCAGGGGCAAGTATCAGTGCCTCATGTGACCAAATAACTTGCCAAAAACACATGAAGTTACAGACGCAGGCAATGCTGGAAACACACAGGAGATCTGGCAGCATTTGTGGAGAGATAACATTTCGGGTCCGATACGACTCCTCTTCAGAATTGGATTGGAGTTACAGCCCATATACGCACAGGCCTGTCTGGTGGAATAACTAATTAGGTTAAAGGAATGCCGCGAGTGTCATCACAAGAAAAAAATGTGTCATAGTCAAAAGATGTTTATGTCATCTCGAACCATTTAAGCTCACTTCTGAGCAAATATAAGTGAGTTTTGCCCTCAGCATTCTGCAATTTATTGAGGTCGTTCAACTATTTTATAAGAAAACTACCATCGACCAACCATGGAAAACGCAACTCCTGGAAGACTTTACAGGGCTTACAAGATTACTGGTTGAACCTTAAAAGACGTTTCAGCCAATGAAAATCAAGTCCAGAGTATATTGGAGTCAGAGATTTATTTCACATCAGCAGCAGAGAACAAGACAAATTTCTCTGGCGACAGGAAATGTTTTCCACCCCTGATATCACTGAAGAATCCTCCGGTAGCTACAGTATCAGCAAGGCCCAAGACAACAACCAAGTACTGTATTGCTTAATTTCAGCAGCAGGTTACCTAATGAGCACACTTACAATTGAACCCATACTGGCAGCACAGCATTGTGCTATATATACACGAGTGATACAGAATAGTCAATATCATTGACGACATGACATTGATGCGAAAGAAATCTAATCAAACAGGCAAAGAAATACATAGAATGATGGAAGACATTCACGCCATCTTACAAGGGATGTTCAGTACATGGTACTTAATATGAAACTACTCCCTTTATAAACATGATATCTGCCAGGAGGACATTCATGCAAAGACCCTGCAGATGAGAATGATCAAATCACTAATGTCAACAGTTAACCAAGTCCTCAGCAAAATCCATTCACAAGATAAAAGACTCCTCCAGAAGTGAAATAAACAAATGATTAACGTCAAGGTCAACAATCCTCAAGCCAACAACCCTCTGATCTTCCACAGTCAAAACATATTCTGGAAGATTGTCAAACCACCTGCTAGCTTGAATTTGTGAAGTTAGCTACTTGGGGAGAGACTGAAGAGTAGTAAACAAAATATAGTTATTTGTACCTCTATATTTTTTTTTAAAACTTATTCACTAATGGGACATGGATATTGCTGGCTGGTTAGCATTGTTTTAATGCTCTTCCATAGGGTTAACTGGTTACCCAAAGGGGGAGTAAAGCTTGGGGAAAATATTGGGTCATGCAAAGGATATGGAAGAATTAATTGAAAAGCCGAGTTGAAGTTTCACCCAATCTGACATATATACCATTGGGTGGAGTTTGAGGCATTCGGACAGCTGATGTTGACACACCTACATCTCCTTAGTAATATTAGTACGCCTAATAGTTATGCAAATTGTATAGAATTACTGGAGGTGTAGTAAGCTGCATTCAGTTATTGAAGATAAGAACCTGTTTTGCTGAAACGTATTCATGGTCCATCTTCCATCAGAGACTACTAAACTGTTACTTGGAATAGGATAGGAAAGAGGATTGGTGACAGCACTCTGCCTACCACAGGCCACTAAGGGTTAGTACACAAGCATCACACCATATTATAAGGTGGTGACACACAATGGGCCTTCTAATTTTTGTTACACCATCAGCCATCTCAGAAAGTACAGATTTAAACTAGAAGCAAGCCATCTTCTTTTCCAAGGGACCACCTGAATAGCAGCACTATTCTTTATAAAAAATTAAAATACCTGTGCATCAACATATTGTCAATCATATTTTTCTCATTCATTATAGTTTACAGATTTAAAAAAAAATAGTATTAAATTGTTACGTTTTAATGTTGGTATTTTGAACATGTAAAGACCCTGTTGTAACGTTAGTGGAAGCAGATAGCCATAAACCACAACACAAGAACAAACAGAACTCCATGTACATGCATTTTAAAGGTGTACACAGAGCACTAGTAACCTACCAGTGAATGTTTATCATTTTTAAGAATGATCAGATTTCTATCACATTAAAAATGTAAACGTGGTCGAACTTTCCTATGATTCTGAAATTCTAAAGAACTTGTTGCGCAACAATGTTCAAATGCACTGCAAGCTTTACAACTCCACAAAGATGAGTTTCCACTGTACAAAATATGCATAACAGCTTTGTAAAACTAACATTTGGTTTCGTACAGTAATGCCAGCTATTCTAAGTTTAAAAAGCCCAGTAAATTTGATTAGAATCACTGGTGCGTCAAACTTACAGACTGGACATCTGCACAACAAAACAAGTTATGCAAACAATGATGATAGTTTCTAAGACAAGGGACATATTGTTCTCTGTGTTACCAATTTGTATGGTCACGTTAATAAAAATCATCAAATTCCAGGTTTTGCAAGAAGAAGTGGAGTTTGAATTTTTGGTAATACTGACCCCAGATTCAGTGCCGCCTGCAGGCTTGTTTGGAAGTAAAGAGTCATACAGACATGTTGCATCTTCATTGTGCCGTTACACAGTGTATGCTGATTCTTTAGTGGTAACATGACTGGCACCCCAGTGATAATCTTCAACATTCACTTCTCTCACCATTGACATATGGTGTACCATTTGCAAGACGTACTGCAGTAAATCACCAAAGTTCATCCGACAACACCTTCCCATCCATCGATCATTACCAACTAGAAAGACAGGGGCAACAGACACATGGGAACTCCACCACCAGCAAGTTCCTCTCCAGGTCTCTCACTATCCACACTAATAGAAATATACTGCCATTTCTTCACTGACTTTGGACCCAAACTCCTGGAATACCCTTCTGAGCAGTACTGTGGCTGTACCTACCCCAAAGTTCAAGGCAGCTCACCACCACCTTCCTGAAAGCAATCAGGGATGCACAATGCTGGTCTAACCAGGAATACTCACATTGTATGAATTAATTAAACTGAATAAAAATGTTTGTGAAATATTAGGCTGAGTCCTCTCAGCAGTGGTAGTCACTGTCAGAACGTTGTTCGACTCCTTTTTTTACTCTAGAGTTATCAATTTCTGTACAGGACTTCTGAATCTCTTCAAACACAGTAGTCTTCCAACTGAGTCCTTGTTCGTGTTTCCAGAGTTGTTGGAAGCGAAGCTGAAAAATGTGTTGCTGGAAAAGCGCAGCAGGTCAGGCAGCATCCAAGGAGCAGGAGAATCGACGTTTCGGGGATAAGCCCTTCTTCAGGCTTCTCCTGCTCCTTGGATGCTGCCTGACCTGCTTCACTTTTCCAGCAACACATTTTTCAGCTCTGATCTCCAGCATCTGCCGTCCTCACTTTCTCCTTGTTGGGAGCGAAGAAAAGCATGACATTTTTCTTGAATTTTGGGACATTCAAATAGTTTTTCAGTGTGTTATTGAGTTAGTGAAGTAAGTGGGAAGGGTGAAATGGTGGGAGAGGGTGAAATGGTGGGGTAAAGAGTGGGGGTGCAGTGTGTCAGTTGTGTAGTTACCCAGGAATTGGACATCATTCTAATTTGTTTAATGTTCCCTGGGTAACTATCCAGGTAATAAAGATGGATAAAAGCACAATACTGTGGATGCTAGAAACCTGAAATGCAAACAAAATGCTGGAACAACACAGCATCTTTGAAGAGAGAAAGAGGGGTAAAATTTTGCATCTATTATTACTTTTCTTCAGAACTCAATATTATTTGTTAGAGCTTAGAAGATATAACAAGCAGAATTGATAAAGAGGAGCAGTAGATCTATGTACTTAGATTGTTAGAAGGTATTCAATATGCTGCCATATATTTAAGTTCATGGTATTGGGCGCATTGCATGAGCATGGATTGAGAATTGATTAACACAACAGGCATAGTCAGGATTTTCAAATTGGAAAGAAAACTAGTGCCATAGGGATCAGTCCATGGGCTACAATTATGTACATTAATGATTTGGAGGTGTGTAATGCATCAAAGTGGGAAGGCATGTCGTGATGAGAACATAAGCAATCTGCAAGGGGATATAGATAGGTTGAGTGAGTGGGTCAAAAATTGGCAGATAGAGTTTAAGATAGGAAAGTATAAGATAGGAAGAAACAAAAAGCATACTATTATTTACATGGAGACAGACTCAAAAATTAAATGCCACATGGAAGGATCTGGGTGTTCTTGTGCGTGAAACACAAAAGCTTAGCAAGCAGGTACAGCAGGTAATTCAGTAGGCACATAGAATGTTGGCCTTTCCTTTATTACTAGGAGGTTGGAGTTGAAAAATAGGGACGCCTTGTTACAACTGTACAGGGTGTTGGTGAGGCCGTATCTGGAGTACTGTGTACAGTTTTGTTCCCTGTATTTAAAATATGTATATATTGGCATTGGAGGCTGTTTAGGAGTTTGATTTGACTGCTTAATAGGATGAAAGTGTTTACTTATCAAGAGGAGCTTAACAGGTTTGATGTGTATTCATTAAAGTTTAGAAGAATGCAAGGGATCTTGTTGCAATAGAAGGTTGCAGGAACTTGAAAGGGTACATATTGAGAAAACGTTTCCACCAATGGGGAACTCCTGAATGAGGGAACAGTCATTCAGAATACAGAATAAACAGGACTCTAATTTAAAACTGAGATGCAAAGGAATTTCTTCTCTCAGAGGGCAGTGAAATGTCAGGAATTCTTTACCCCAGACAGCTGTGCACGCTAGATCATAGAAAGCATTTAAAAGGGAGGAGATAGATTTTTGAAATAGTTAATATCTATGAGAAACTGGAGTGAGAAAGGAGCTCAGGTTTATGGTAGTTATGATCTTACAGAATGACAGGACAGACTTAAGGGGATGAATGGCTGACTCCCACTCCGATTTCTTATGTTCTTAATCCCTTCACCCCATTTCAACTTTACAACCCCCTCATTAAATTTATTCTTATTTTTATCTGCGTTCTTTATACTGTTTCTTAAGGCATTCCTCTCTAGCAATGTTTTTAATCTCTCCAAATAATTTCTCCTTTGACTCAGTGTCAACTTATGTTTGATTATCCTCCAGTTAAACAGCTTGGGAAGCTTTAGTATATTAATGAGATACTACAGAAATAATTTAGTTAAAAGGCAACTTGCAGAGTTATTCCGTTGTGTACTTCTTTTAACCATAGCTCCGTGCAAGCAAAAGCGATTTAATTTAGACCTTTTTTTTTGCAGGGCATACACATTAGAAAGGGAAAGACATACAAAGAGCAAAGCTCATCATTGTCACATGGTACAGCAAAAAAAGTTTATAAATTCAAAACAAATCCATTTGAAACAGGACTTTGAAATCACACATGTTGCTAATCTATAATGCAAAGTTAGACTATCTTAGCAGAGTAAATGGATGATCATAAAAAGCAAACGAAGCATAAAATGGGCCAATACAAAAGTAGCATGGATTCACATCACAAATTGAACTCAATATAAAAAATATCAAATGAGATTTTGATGGAATATACCTGTGGAGGAGTAAGTAGGATATGGGGCGTTGGGGTGGTCCTTCAGATACCAAAGAGCATCTGATTTGGCCAGAGTGGAGCTTTGAGCTGAAATTTTGGGGAGGCCACATTTCGTGCAAGATTCCACCTGGGCTCTCCATCTTAGCAAATGAGCAAAGCTTTGCATTAGGAACAGTCACCCAGATGATTAACTGACAATAATTGACTGTAGGTGCTCTTTGAAGGAGGCAGCGCAACATTGTGGCGGATAGTACACAGAATCATACAGCATGGAAACAGGCCCTTCAGTCTAACCAGTCCATCACGATCATTATACCAAAGTAAACTAGTCCCGTCTGCCTGGTCCTGGTCCATACCCCTCAAAACCTTTCCTATTACAGTAATGTACTTATCTAGTACTTTTAAAATGTACTTTTAAATGTTGTAATTGTTTCCACATCTACTGCTTCCTCTGGAAGTTCATTTCACATATGAATCACGCTGTATAAAATAACCCCCCCTCCCCGACCTTAAAAATGCACCCCCAGTCTTGAAATCACCATCTTCGGGAAAAGATAACGACCATTAACTCTATCTATACCCTTCGTTATTTTGTCAACTTCTATAAGGTTGCTTCTCAACCTCCTACATTCCAGTGAAAAAAACCTACCAGCTTATCCAGCCTTTCTTTATAACTCAAACCTTCCATACCCAGCATGAGCCAATTCCATTCCCTAATGGTAACTAGTTGACTGGGCGTAAGTAATAGCTGATGATTTTAAGCATAACTTGAAAGGTGCATCATATTTCACCATTCACTCATTGTTGAAGATTTGAAAATGATTTTGAGGGGTGCTGCGACGTTTTATGAGACATTTTGCCAAGGCTTCGTCAACCCTGTCGACATTTATTCTGTAAATAATTCTGAGGACCTCACCTAAAAATAATGTGTCATACTACCCTCCATTAAAAAAAAGTCACCAGGAAATGTAAGCGCTTAGTTGAGGACATATTGCTCTTCCTTGTCTGCAATGTGTCAGTCAATGTAATCCCTACTTTCAAAGCAAGTGGTGCATGAAGCCCACATATTGGGCAGCTCTGTGACAATTATGCTTAATCAACATCTCCACACTAAACCTGTAGGTGTCTGTTTCAGCACTTCTTGGCACATTCAAGTTATGATAATGAGAAATTAGGACCAAAACGTCATGCCACATCATTTGCCAACATGCATATCTCATTAGCACATACAACATCCAAATAATGCCGGGTTTTACCCTTTACCCAAAAATAACCCTTTCTAAATTTATAAAAATCCAATTCAGCTTTTATAGGCACTCAAATATTATCTCACAGCTGACTGGCGTGGTGCATAGATTCTTGAAAACTCAAGCTTTACATTAAAGTTAGAGAACTATCATCAGGAATTTTGGCATTCACACAGTAGCCACCTACTCAGAGTCAAAAGTTGGGTGTCAATGGCAATCTGTTCATTAGAAACACTTGGAGTTTAAAGGTTGTAATCTACATAAAGCTTATTCAAAGACAACTCTATTGCTTGCAGCTCATAAACAAAAGCTACTGCCCAGACAACAATCACAATTAATGATATGAAGCAGTGCAGGCACTAATTACAGTAACTTGAAAACAGGAGTAGGCCATTCAGTCCATAATTCAATTAAATCATGGACTACTCCATCTATCCAATGTTGTTCCATTTTTCTTGATGCCCTTACTTAATAAAGGTTTCTGCTGTAAAATGTCAACAGAGCCAGCAGTCCAAGAAGAATAATTGGAAATTTGTCCTCCATTTACTTGAAGCCATGCTTCCTAATTTCAGTCCAGATTTGGTTTCAGCTCAGAAATCATCCCTACTTGTCCTGGATTCCCAGAGTAAATGTTTTCTCCACATGAATCCTTTCCAGAGTTTTGGAAACTATGAAGTAGATCACAAACAACATTCTAAACCTTTAAGAATCTAGGTTATAGAAAGCACAATACCCTAAACTGAACATAGTAGGCAAGATGAATCTTGATCAAAGCTCTAAAAATTGTAAATGTAGGACATAATTATCAATATATGTTCATAATGTTCACCACAACGTTGGTCCTTTAGTACTAGTACAATCAGAGCAACGTAACTGTACATAAATCAAGTTTCAAACAAAAAGAGAAAACAAGGTAAGTCAAGAGTGTTATGTCACTAATTTATATATTGAAGGATATAGAAAATAATTCAGAGAAGGAATGATGTTGGGCAAGTCAAGGATTTCCCCAGTTGGAAATGATTGATAGAGAAGGCCCATACTACAGCATAAAAAAAAGCAAAAATAGAGATTTTTGGAATGCAGAAATGTATATTGCTAACTACAATCATTAATTTACAATAAAATTATCCCAATTTGGGAGAATGTGTTGGTTCAAAGCTGACCGTTTATGATTCAACACGAACTTGTTTCTTCTCACAACTGTCACAGACAAGTAGGATTCTACAACTTTCATTTAATAGGTAAAAACAAGGGCTGCAGATGCTGGAAACCAGGAGTCTATAACTATCCTAAGGCATTTCAGTGAAGTGAAACGAGAACAAGGTTTTCTGAATTCAATACAGTAGTGTCAGAGGTCAGAATTGGAGCAGAATGGAGTTGAGTCACGAGCAGCAAGGTTCAAGCAGTACCCAATATACACAGAAATAGTCAAGTAGATTACAGAAGCAAGTTACAAGAAAAATCAAATGAGGTTTATGAATTTCAATGTCACTGCAAAGACAAGCACATAGACATTACAACCTAACAACTGCCTGACTGACAAATACAGGTGTAGCACAAACTGACAATGGATCTAAAAAACAAACTGCTGGAGAAACTCAGCAGGCCTGGCATCTGAGGGGAGAGAAAGTCAACATTTCAAGTCTGATATGATTCTTTAGAACTGAAAGGAGCTAAAATATGGTGCTTATAATTTGACAGTGGTAAAGGAACAGCATCTGAACAGATGATGAGTGTTCAGGGCAAAGGACAAATATAGCAATATTATTATTTAAGGAGGATTATATATTTACAGTAAGAGTAAATGTTCAGTGTGAAAAGGAGAAATTGTGTCCGCTCTGCCGATAGCAAAGCTGACAAGACACAAAAAGACACAGCCAAGGAAGGTAGGGAATAGAAGATAAATGGAGCACAGAGGTCCTAGAGGTTGTAAGGTGCCTAAGTGAAAAATGAGGTACTGTTCCTTCAACTTGCACTGAGCTTCATTGGAACAGTGTGGCAGGCCTAGCATAGGAATTTTGGGAATGACAAGCAACTAGAAGGTCAGGGTGCTTCCAACTGCATGGGAATGTGAAAAATCACACAACTCCAGGTTATAATCCAATAGGTTTACTTGGAAGCACTAGCTTTCAGAGCACTACTCCATCATCAGGGATTGTCCAAATCATGGCAATGTGAAGTAGTAAGGAAATGTTAGGAGTAATAGAAGAGTGGACCAGTTCGGTCCAGAGGAAATGGAATGCAGAAATGTATATTGCTATCTACAATCACTAATTTACAATAAAATTATCCCAATTTGGGAGAATGTGTTGGTTCAAAGCTGACCGTTTATGATTCAACACGAACTTGTTTCTTCTCACAACTGTCACAGACAAGTAGGATTCTACAACTTTCATTTAATAGGTAAAAACAAGGGCTGCAGATGCTGGAAACCAGGAATCTATAACTATCCTAAGGCATTTCAGTGAAGTGAAACGAGAACAAGGTTTAACGAATTCAATACAGTAGTGTCAGAGGTCAGAATTGGAGCAGAATGGAGTTGAGTCACGAGCAGCAAGGTTCAAGCAGTACCCAATATACACAGAAATAGTCAAGTAGATTACAGAAGCAAGTTACAAGAAAAATCAAATGAGGTTTATGAATTTCAATGTCACTGCAAAGACAAGCACATAGACATTACAACCTAACAACTGCCTGACTGACAAATACAGGTGTAGCACAAACTGACAATGGATCTAAAAAACAAACTGCTGGAGAAACTCAGCAGGCCTGGCATCTGAGGGGTGAGAAAGTCAACATTTCAAGTCTGATATGATTCTTTAGAACTGAAAGGAGCTAAAATATGGTGCTTATAATTTGACAGTGGTGAAGGAACAGCATCTGAACAGATGATGAGTGTTCAGGGCAAAGGACAAATATAGCAATATTATTATTTAAGGAGGATTATATATTTACAGTAAGAGTAAATGTTCAGTGTGAAAAGGAGAAATTGTGTCCGCTCTGCCGATAGCAAAGCTGACAAGACACAAAAAGACACAGCCAAGGAAGGTAGGGAATAGAAGATAAATGGAGCACAGAGGTCCTAGAGGTTGTAAGGTGCCTAAGTGAAAAAAGAAGTACTGTTCCTTCAACTTGCACTGAGCTTCACTGGAACAGTGTGGCAGGCCTAGCATAGGAATTTTGGGAATGACAAGCAACCAGAAGGTCAGGGTGCTTCCAACTGCATGGGAATGTGAAAAATCACACAACACCAGGTTATAGTCCAATAGATTTACTTGGAAGCATGAGCTTTCAGAGCACTACTCCATCATCAGGGATTGTCCAAATCATGGCAATGTGAAGTAGTAAGGAAATGTTGTCCAAATCATGGCAATGTGAAGTAGTAAGGAAATGTTAGGAGTAATAGAAGAGTGGACCAGTTCGGTCCAGAGGAAATGGTGGAGAGCTTTCAGACGCTCCCGAACAGGGGTGGACTTAGAGGATTGTGCAATTATGGTGAAGAGCAGGCAGCCAAAGAAATTGAATTATGATACATTTAGATCTTTTAGTACTTTTCTCCAACTCATCCTCCTCATTTCTGATTAAACTTCTGCTATTTTCCCCCCAGTCACTCACTTTAGATGATGTCTTGTTTGAAAAACTTGGATTACACAAAGCTGGCCCCACTCACATGGATAGATACTGTCAAGGAACAATATGATGTGATTTTTAAAATTCATGCAGCTGAGAGCAGCATGAGATATATGGTTATAGCCCCATGAAATCCAGACTTATGTTATCTGCATGAAGTAACAAACAGAAAGGAGCACAGGAGTTTTAAATAATCTATATCTACCAGCAGTGGCTAGGCCTGCTGTCAGCAACTGTAACCATGGCAACTCAGTCAATGAACATAGTCATCTCTGAACAGTCTGAACATTTAGCATTACAAAACTGAATCAAAACTCAACTTAGATTGCAAGATTGTTTTAAAACAAAAGCAAATACCACATAGATCTCACACTCGCTTTTGATCCAAAATCTTACTCAAGATATTTCACAAAAATAGAGAGCTCTGTGCCCACAAGAAATAATAGCTATTAAATAATTTAATGTACTCCGCTTGAGAAGGAGACCTTTGCCTCTTACTTTGTTCCTCATTAACGTAGACTCCTCACGAAGAACAAGCTTGACATTTCCTCAATTTCGTACACTCCATTGCAACAGGGCTTTCATAAATGTGACAAAAACCCTGTTGGAAACATGGTTTGTGCATCAACACAAGATTGTGTCACTTAAGGCAGATCTTCATATTGGAAAATGGGAAGAATTCAGAGAAAATGAGATTTTAAAAAAAAGTCTCCTGCCCAAGCTCAAACAAAATAGAAAATTACTCAACAATGAATATTTGGTTGTCCACTGCTGCTGAACATTCTTGGTTCTATATATTCAAACAAAGACATTTTAGAATGCTGCTCCTCTTTGAAATTTATGTTAGCACAATAGTCTGTCACATTACACACACCCATGAGGGAAATACACAAGAGTGAACAAAGTTAAACAACCACAAAATAAACAACTGGGATCATATCCAACAGACTTTACTCTCCAACATCTTGGGAGTGAAACTGGACTACACTAAACAGTACAAAATGGGTGGCATTTGGATCAGTAACCCACTGGAAAATAAAAACCATCTACTTGGAAAATGTTGCCAATATTTAGGATTTTAAGAAAATATTTAAGAGTTTAAAATGCAAATCAAGTTAAAAGTGTGAACTAATGGAAATGAAGATTAATTACAGTGAATATTCAGTTGTCACTATTTGTTCCAAGCCCATTTCATGCTGATTGCATGAACCTATTTCATTCGCACTGAATCAAAGCCCTTTGAATAAAGCAAACTCAGTGGAAAAAGCAGCAGCAAAGGACAACCAATCTACAAGGGTGGCTCTTTCAGGTTTCATTCTCAAACCAACAGTTTAGGCCAGCAGATAAGCCCCTCAGGAACCATCAGGAAGATAAGTGAAACATTTGGTGATAGCCGATTGTTCTTTATTCATTTGTCATTCACCACAAAAATGTCAACACTCAATGAATGGATTAAAAATATATAAACATAAATGTATGCCATAAGAATCACAACAGTTGTGTGGGCTCAAATTCAATTCAGAAATTGTGACTACACACCAATGTTGCACAATGTTAACAAATATAATAGTCCCAATCCCATGTGACAGTCTTCTTTTGCTTCGAGCACCTATCTCTGATAATAACTTGATTTATTATATATGAAACACTTTTAGACATTTCTGCAAGGCATCATATATAAATGCTAATCATCTTTAGTTGTAGAAAAAGTTCACCCAGCTCAAAGGTTCACAGGTTTAATTTCTAGTCGGCATTAAGCTCATTGAAGCAATTATAATATTATAATTGCCTTTCACACCACTAAGCTGACAGAAAACAAATTAGTCAAGGTTATTGCTTCCAATTATACTTAAATGTGGCTGCCAGAAAAGTGTACCTCAATTGCAGAAAAATAAAAAAGGGTAGGGGGAATAGGGCTAGAATGTGGGTAACCTCACCCTTAGTGGGTAGGTACCATATTTTTGACAAATGATAGCAGTAAAGAGGTAATCAGGCTTGAGTGGGAGGTGGGGGAGGGGGTGATGAGTGAAGGGGCAGGAATTGGAGTCAGGAACAGGACTGAAATGTGGCACAACCTGCCACTCACTGACTCTAAGTACGGTACTATTGAATAATAGTGGTCAAATTGGCTTGTGGTCTACATGAATATACGCATGTGCCTCTTTCAGTTGTCTTCGCTCAATCAATGATATCTCTCATTCATCAAGATGCTTCAAATTTCTGAATTTGAACTGAACTGGCCAAGATGCATCCGGGGAAATTCACTTTATGCATTTGTTAACTCGGCTGGACTATTCCAACACACACCTAGCTGCCCCCAATTCAGGCCTCTTGGGTACATTCTCAATTTTAATTGCTCCACTATTAGTGATCCAACCTTCAGTTGCCTAGGCCCTACATCCTACTCTCCTTACATCTCTTAGCCTTTCAACTTTTAGAGTTTGTTGTCCTCCTTTCAGAAATTTGTCAAAAACCTAACAACATGACTAGGCTTTTGTCCAATTATCCAACATCTTTTCTTATTATGTTCTTGTGAAATACCTTGGGATGATTCATTACATTAAAGACACTATATAAATTCAAGTTGTTATTGAAGTTAGGAACACTGAATAATCTAACTTCAGTTCACAGAGTCACATTTCTAAGCAAAAATATCAATTTCGAGCCAAATTTTTTCAGAGGATTAGAATTTTCCAAGCAAAACTTGTAATTAAAGATTAAAATAAAGTTCAATAATAAAATCATGTTGGTATGCCAAGTTCCTTGAAGGTGCATATTGAGAGGTAGGTACCTCAGTCAAAGGGAAAGGTACCAATGTAAGGCAGATACAATATATTAAGATGAGAACAACCTGATTGAAGGGAAGAATGAAAGGTTAAGAAATAACGTGTTTTCCAAGTACTACAAAAGAAACTTTACAGCTAAACCTTATAAATGGACCTGGTGAACATCTGTCAGATTTATTCTTTTGAGGGCACAGCAACCTAATTTAGTTTAGCCTAGATCCTGAATATAGAAGGAAAAACAGACTTCAGGGAAATTATTTAAAATGTTCCCAATTTTTAGAACATTGCTGAGCAAAATTGAAAAAAGTGAAAACATTTAACAGTGTCTCGATTCAAGTTTTGCCTTCAAGAGCTCCTGTCTGCTTTTATATGTATTTATTCACACGCAAAGACCTAACCATAGCATGTGGACTGCAACAGTTCAAGGCAGCAGCTCAGCACCATCTTCTCAAGGGCAACTATGGACAGAATACAGGAAAGTGATAAGAGTACTTGGTGGGGTGATGTAAAAGGTAAAAATCTTCGCTCAATGTCAGCAAATCAAAAGAGCTGTTCGTTTACTTCAGGTAGCAAGGTAGAGCTAAGGGGTCACCTTATACAGGTTTATAAAATCATGAGGAGTATGGATAGGGTGAATAGCCAAGGTCTTTTTCCTTGAGGAGAGTCCAGAACTGGAGGGTTTGACCAATAGGGAGAGGCTGAATAGGCTGGGCCATTATTTCTCCTAGAGCGTCAGAGGCTAAGGGGTCACCTTATACAGGTTTATAAAATCATGAGTAGTATGGATAGAGTGAATGGCCAAGGGCTTTTTTCTTTGAGGAGAGTCCAGAACTTGACGACCTAAGTTTAAGGCGAGAGGGGAAAGATTTAAAAAAGAACCTGAGGGGTAACTTTTTCATTCACAGGGTGGTACGTGTATGGCACATGCTGCTAGAGGAAGTGGTGGAGGCAGGTACAATTACAACATGTGAAAGCCATCTAGGTGGGTACACAAATAGGAAAGGTTTAGGGGAATATGTGCCAATTGCTGGCAAATGGGACTAGGTCAGATCAGGATGTTTGGATGGCACAGGCAAGTTGCAGCGGAGCATCTGTTGCTATGCTTTATGACTCTAAATCTAGTCTCTACAGCATCCATAATTTTAATAACTCCCCTACAGTTGGTCATGCCACTAGTTGCCTAGGCCTTAATTTCTGGAATTTCCTCTCGGCATATCTCCTCCTATTTTTCCTTCTTTAAGAGGCACCTAAAATCCTAACTCTGACAAAACTTTGTGTCATTCGTCCCACATCATGTCAAATTTTACTTTGTAATTCTTCCAAAGTTTTTGGAATTTTTATAAATTACATTAAAAGCAGTACTTAACTATAAATCTCAAATTATTATTCAATAATCCTTCAGATTACATTAAAGTAATTGTCACTTGAATTCTTAATGTTATGTTAACACCTTCTGTTACTCTAACATCTTTTTTAATTTTCATGGTCACTTTGGCATTGTTGTATCATTTTGGTCCATTGAGCCAAAGCTGGCACCAACACTGATGAAAGTACAAGCCCAAATTTGTTTCAGTGTACAAGTAGCTTTTTAATGCAGTACAATTCTAGCCTTACAACTGGTCTTCCTTTCAGTTTAACTTGTTAGATTTAATATTGCTCTTTTTCTTAAGAAAATAACTTCAGACAAAAATTGGCTACCATCTGTGAATATTTTTCCACTACTATTGTACGAATGTTGTTTGAACTGTAAACAAGTAACCGTAAATCATTATCCACTTCAGCAAGCTATAACTCCTTCACAGTTAGCACACATTTATTACAGGGTTTAAATGAATATTTAGGCACCCTGGTCTGTTAGCTCTAACGGTTAGAGTGTGGTTTACTGATGTCAAGATCATGGGCTCAATCCCGATACTGACCAAAGCTGCGAGCCTCCAGCCAAGACTCTGAGGTTTAGCATTTTGAGCCCTCCTATGGCATTATGGTAGTGTCCCTGCCCCAGACCAGAGAGGCCTGGGTTCAAGTGTCACCTGCTCCTGAGATGTACAATAACATCTCTGAACAGTTGACAAGAAACATAGGTCAAATGAAAAATGGATATTTGTGCATTGCCCTTAACAAGCTTTACTTGCAAATATTCAATTGGGTCACGTGTGTTTTCCAGTTGGTGGAAAAAATTTTAAAACGCTCTCTTCAAAGGTGTCTTCATTTTTCGTCTCACTGGGGAAAAAAAAAGGTAAAAAAGATAAAGCAGACTTCAGGGCCCTCTTGTGCTGGACCAGGAGACCTGGGTTCAAGTCCCACGTGCTTCACAGGTGTGTAATACATCTCTGAACAGGTTGATCAGAAAAATACTGAAAGATACAGATATTTGTGTGAAGACTCCAACTGATATATCTGAAATTTCCAAACTGATTTCAGTGAATAACTTGGGTTTGTGGATGAAAAGAGAGAAAGAAAGCATTCATTTTTCATTTTGCTACAATCATCATAATCTCTTTGCCAACAAAATCAGAAGGGTCATTGGACCCAAGACAAAAACCGCTTTCTCTTCATAGATGCTGCCAGACTTGCTGAAATTTTCCAGTAATTCCTGATTTTGTTTCTGATTTCCAGCATCCACAGTTCTTTGTTTTATTTAGTCTCATTGCCATCTGACTAGATCTAAATTTCAGTTTGTATTTTCCTTCTGTTTTTCGATGTAAAAAGTTCTGCTACGTAAATTTCCCTTGTTAAACATTATGTTTCTTTTCATGTCTCATTACTGTCTTCATAGCCCTTTGCAACCCAATACAATACCTCAAAGGAGAAGGATCACCAACATCTTCTCAAAGTAACTATCAATGAGCAATAAATCTTATCAGCATCACCTGCATTCTCAAAACAAAGAGTCATATTTTCTATTATTCAAATTATACTTCACATTTTGTTAAAATTGAAAGACTCAATTACAGATGCTGTTTGACAACCAGTCACCTTTCAAACTTTTTTTTTAAATCAACCTGTTTGGATATATTATGACATGCCATCATGTAAGGGGAAACTTAACCCTGGACTTCCTAGCCCAAATGTAGGGACACTGACACTATACCACAAGAACACTCACACCTACCAATTATCTTTTATCCTGGCATAAGTGCAGTACTCAGCCAATTTAATTTACCACAATTACATACACTATATTTTGCAGACAAACTAAAACCAAGATTTTTGGATATGCACCATTTCATGTTAGGGAGGAAGTGAGGTCTGCAGATGCTGGAGATCAGAGATGGAAATGTGTTGCTGGAAAAGCGCAGCAGGTCAGACAGCATCTAGGGAACAGGAGAATCGACGTTTCGGGCATTCCTGAAGAAGGGCTAATGCCCGAAACGTCGATTCTCCTGTTCCCTAGATGCTGTCTGACCTGCTGCGCTTTTCCAGCAACACATTTCATGTTATCCAAGCCTTCAACAATATCAGTCATTACCAAAAGATGTGTAAGCAGTATATGCACTTTGTGAATTCATGTTCCAGATTACCTCAATAAATACGTTTTAGAAAACACCCAAGCCAAAACCAGTTAAATCTAGAGAAACAAGACAATAATAAATCTTATGCAGCAAATTAATTTATTCTGAAGAAGCAATACAGAGAACAAATGTTTGTGTCTGCTGGAAATCAAATAGGATTTCAAGAATTGCTGGAAATTCATAAAACAGCTGAAATGCAAAGAGATTAAGGGTTGAAATTTCAGGTGAGATTCCATCAGAAACTTAAACTCACCCAAAGAATCTATAAAAATACAGTTTCATAATGTGTTAGATGATGATATCAAGATAAAGATAACATTAGCACTCTAATGCTCCTGCATGTTATGTGCAATGGTCTATTTTTGTCATTAGGAGATAGTGAAAACAGCAACTGCTGGAATGTCAGAATTGATAAAGTATGGTGCTGGAAAAGCACACTAGGTCAGACAGCATCTGAGGAGCAAGAGTGCGTTTTGGGCATACCCCTTCATCAGGACTGGGGAGGGGTAAGGGGACTGAGAAACAAATAGTGGGAGGGTGTGGGGCTAGGGGAAAGGTAGGTGGGATTTGGATAGGTAGGTGAAGGTAGGAGGTAATTGTGATAGGTTGGTGGAAAAGTTAAAGCGGATAAGTGGGAAGGAAGATGGAGAGGTAGGTCAGTTCAAGAGGGCGGTGCCAAGTAGGAGGATTGGATCTGGCATGGGGTGCAAGCTGGGGAGATTTGGAAGCTGGTGAATTCAATGTTGAGGCCATGTGGTTGTAGGCTCCCAAGGCGGAAGATGAGGTGCTCTTCCTCTAGTTTATAGATTATCTTGTTTACGCAGTAGAGGAGGCCCAGATGAACATATCATGTGGGGAGTGAGAGGGGGAGTTTGAAATAGATGGCGATAGGAAGGTGGGGTTGGTTGGCACGTATGGGGCAGAGATGTTTCCTGAACGATTCCGCGACTTTGCACCCAGTCTCTCTGATGTAGAGGAGACCATGTTGAGAGCATCAATGCAGTAAATGAGGTTTGAGGATATGCAAGTAAATCTCTGCTGGAATTGGAATGATCCTTTGGAGCCCTGGGGGGATGTTGGGT
>NC_057712.1:58103929-58134770 GCF_004010195.1 Chiloscyllium plagiosum
TTTAGGTGGTGGTGACTGACTATTTTCTCCACCTACAGTCAGACCCCAACACCAAAACTATATTTCCCTCCCCATCCTTATCTGTGTTCCACAGGGACCATTCCATCTCAAACTCCCTCGTTAGGTCCACACTCTCCACCAAACCCTTCTCCACACATGCCACCTTCCCCTGCCACCATAAAAGAGGCGCAAATCGGCGCCGACACCGCTTTCCAAGACCCCAGAGGATTATTCCAAATCCGTCAGAGATTTGCTTGCATGTTCTCAAACATACTTTACTGCATCCGCTGCTGTCGATGTTGACTTCTCTACATCGGAGAGATCAAAAGCAAACTCTCATAATAGTTCACAGTACACCCCTAGTCCGTATCCACCAACCAACCCCACCTTCCTGTAGCCATCTATTTCAAACTCTTCCCCCCCCCCCCACTCTCCCCATCAACCAATCACAGCCACTTCCTACCTTCACCCACTGATCGCCATCCCACCTACATTTCCCCTAGTCCCACCCCCCCATTTATTTTTCAGCCTCCTCATGGCACCCCAGCGCTGGTGAAGGGTTATGCCTGAAATATCGACTCTCTTGCTCCTCAGATGCTGCCTGACCTGCTGTGCCTTTTCCAGCGCCACACTTTATTGACTCTATTTTTTTGTCATTGACTATATTGCCTCTTAACTTGGCAAAGTATTTAGCTCACAAGTAAACACCAACAGCACAAATCCTGTACTTGTGGACAAAACAGCAAATGTTGAGGGATACAACATACATTCAAACTAATAATATTTCATTAACCAAGAGTGACTTTGAGGCCAATGAAGTTTTATTTAAAATGGTTTCTTGGGCATTTATTCCAAGTGAACTCTGAGCATCAAAATCAAATCTATTAAGTATTCAAGTGCTTAAATACCTATTTAAGAAGCTTACTGAATTATTTTAGTCCATGTGGACCAAAGAACTGCCTGGCAAAAATACAAACATACCTCCACCTCCACCTGTATATTAAAATAGAAGAAGTTTCTTTCTGGTTTAATCATAAAAGAAATCTGGCAAAACCTTCATCAGAATCCTTCTGAACAGTTGAGCACAACAGCTTGTCCAAGTCAACCATTGAGTCACCTTCACAAAAGGTGACTCAATGGTTAGCACTGCTCTCTCTCAGCACCAGGGACCCAGGTTCAAATCCATCCTCAGTCAACTGTCTGTGTAGAGTTTACATATTCTCCCCATGTCTGCGTGGATTTCCTCTGTTTGCTCCTCTTTCCTTCCACAGCCCAAAGGTGTGCAGGTTAGGTGGACTGGCCATGCTAAATTGCCCATAGTGTGCAGGGATATGCAGGCTAAGTGGAATAGCCATGGGAAATGCAGGGTTAGAGAAATAGGGTAAGTGGTGGGTCTGGGTGGGATGCTCTTTGGAGGGTCAATGCAGAATTGATGAGCTGAATGGCCTACTTCTACACTGTCGGGATTCTGAGTGCAGTCAGGCAGGTCTAGGAGAAATGCCAAGAACAAAACGTGGACCACTATACCGCATTTATTGATTTGAACAAGGTGCTTGACACAGAGCCATGGAAGCCTTTGAAACCTGCTCATGACATACTCAGAATTTCTCAACTTCGTTTGCCCATTTCCGAAGCCATGCTGACTCTGCTTGATCAAGTTATGCATTTCTAAATGCTCTGCTATTACATCTTTTATAATAGATTCTAAGGGTTTTCTCAATAAGAAAATATACAACTGCTAAGTTTACAGATGACACAAAAAATGGATGGGAAAGAAAGCACAGGTAGCTCTCCAATAACGCAGTAGTTGCATTCCCATGGGACACCATGTTACAGAAAATCATTCAATAGAAATAATGGGGCGTATGGAAAAAAACAGGGTTAGGGGCAACCCACCTAAAATCAAAACAAAAATATTAGGTTAGCCTAACACAAACAAATTGTGTTACAGCCAAATGACACTTAAGAAACCGGCTTTATAGGAGAATTACCTGTAGTGAGGGTGATATATTGAATCTATAGAATAATGTAGACATATTAAGTAAGTGGGTTAAAATCTTGCCAGATAGAATATAATGTGAAGAAAAAAAAGCAGAATAGAGCAGCTGAATGGAGAAATACTGCAGAAAGCCACAACACAGGGGATTTGGATGTCCTTGTACGTTAGCATCAAAGTTCAGTGGGTAATAAGGAAAGAAAGTGGAATGTTGGCCATTATTTCACAGGGAATGGAGTATAAAAATAAGGAATTCTTTCAAAAATAATACAAGGTGCTAGCCTGAATGCAGCAGAAAAACTGTCAACAGTTCTGGGTCCCTTATCAAAGGTATGACATACTGGTACTGAACGCAGTCCAGAGAAGGTACACGAGATTTGGAGGGACTGCCTTACAAGACAGGTTAAATACATTGGGCATATACCCATTAGAATAGAGAAGAAAGAGAGATGACTTTATTGCAACAAACAAGATTCTTAGGGGATTTAACAGGGTAGGTGTGAAAATATTGTTTCTCTTGAAAGAGATTTTAGGTATGAAGGACATATTTTGAGAATAAGGGGTCACTCTTTTAAGGCAGGCAGAGGTGAAGAGGAAACTTTGAAGCTAGTGAAACTGTGGAATTTTGCTGCCAAGGGCTGTTGAGATTGAGTCCTTAATTATATTCAAGGCCGAGAAAGACAGATGTTTTAAATCAGCAAGGGAATCAAGGGTTATGGAAATAAGGTGGAGTTGAGGTTTATTATAACAGCCATGATCTCATTGAATAGCACAGTAGACTCACTGTGCCAAATGGTCTGTTTCTATTCCTGTGCCTTATGGTTTTATAGTTGTGTATTCTGGAAGGTGATGAGTCAGCAGATGTGCTGGCAGTCATTAAAACATGACAGTCAGTTAAACAGAGCTGGTTGCTCATGCTAACTCCCTTCAGTTTAATTCTTTGTTTGGAAATGCTTGCTGATGTCTTCCTGGAATTCGAATCAGGTACTGCACAGGGAGGAAGCTCCTCAATCTCAATTCCAGGCAAAGTCCAAACTATCAGTTCTTCATGAATGACTATTTGTATGTACAATAGCTGGTTCAGAACTGGATATGAAATGTTCTTCAATGCAGTGGGACAACAGTCTTATGACCAGCACTAAGAAAAAGCAACTCTCTTCTAGGAAAGGCCCATCTCAAGCGCAAAGTTTCTGTCCATGATCAGGACATTAACTGTGCAAAAGTTAATTATCTCAACAGGACGCTCTTCCTCAAGGTTTCAATCTTGACAATGAAACATGCAAAAATTGCCACAGCAAGCACATTCTTTAGTAGATTTTGGTCACAACAGTCGGCACAAAGAGGAGCAAGTCTACCTACCAAAGTCTACAGAGTATTGCTTCTCCCTACTCTATATATAAAGAAACTTGAACTGGGTACCAATGTCATGGCAAGTAGCTCAACCACTTTTGTCCAAGCTGCATCTGGAAACTTTTGAAGGTTAGATGGTAGGATAAATCATGAGGCATCGAAGTGTTCACTGAATTGCCAAGGATCCACATTATAGTGGGACAGTCAAGTAGAGCCGAAGGGCAACCTTCCTTTGAAACACATATCAGAGACAGAGAGAAAATCAGAGCCAAAAATCTATCCAAAAATTCAACTGAGTATCATAATAGGTCTGTGTCCTGTCCTATTATAATAGGCGCTGCCGGAACCAGATCGGCATTAGCAGTCACCCATGTTTGCATTGGAACTCTCCAGGCCATCCCAAGCAATTATCATTTTCCATTCTGAAGAAGAACACGCCTCCTTTCCCGCTCACATGTACAACCCATTTTTGTTTTTTTACGTATTTGTATTTCAATAAGAATAATTGTTTGAAATAGAGTAAATTATGGACTAAACTGAAAAAGTCTTATATGCAGTTTGCAATTAACTTCAAACTAAACCCTAAGAAATGCAAGAAACCGAACAAGAGTTAAAGGAAAATGAAATTTCTGCAAACGCACTCAAGTCAAAAAAAACTCCAGCCTTTTTCAATCCAGAATTACCAACTCCACCTTTCCATAAAAATCAGTCCATTGGATTCACTTGTTACAATTTAGGTGTATTACGTTAAGTTGCATATGAACAGGTTTTTTTGTTTCAAAACGCTAAAAGCCACAACATAGTTGATGTAGCAATGGGATTATTCATATACAATTATCGCCACCCAAATGCAGTCGTTCAAAAAGATAAAAAGTCTTCACTCAACAGGGCGGGCGTAAGGACCCAGAGAAACGTGCACCGTTTTAATTGTATGGGAGAAAGGCCCAAATAATAAAGCAGCGACTTTCATCTTGCATTTTAAAAACGACAAGCAAACACTACAGCCTCAATCACGCAAGTCTCCAAATGCAACTTCTGTGTTTTTTTTATTTTATTGGAAGGATAGCCTCGGAATCTCGTCAATGGCTGTGAGCAGCCACCTCCCTCTTCAGCCTGTCATTGTAACGCGCCCAGCATTTCAGCAGAAAAAAAAACTTACTCTGGTGTCTGGCCATCCCCCAGCTGTGCCTGCTAATACTGGGGCTCCGAATCAACGCCCGGCCGGCTGACTTTAGAGCGTCCATAGTTGGCAAATGCGAGGTACATGCAGCGGGTGTGGAGCTGCTCGGTTCCCCAGTTCCTGAGTGAGTGATGGCCAGTGAGAGAGCAGCAACCGGGGACAACACCGAAGGGCGCGGCTCCGCTCACTCTGTGCCGCGATACAGCGCAGGCGGTAACCCCCTTTGGGCTTGGTGTGGTCTGCTGTTACACTCAAGGGAGGTCTCTCTCCGCTCACACTCAGCAGCTCCAGTTGAATGCCTTTCAATCGCGGCAGCACGATCAGGCAACGTAACTTTGGGTGCGAAAATCAGCGCATTTCATTACTTCTGGGCTGAGCTGCTGCTACCTTGGCATCTGTCCTGTTAGTTTGGGGAGTTGGGCGATCACTTGGTTTGGCTTGTACACAAACCTTCACACTTCTGCTTAGAATTGCCTTTAAATCTGCTCGCTGGCCTGATTACCCGATCGATCGTGTTGAGAGGTCAGTTTATACCGTTGCTTCACGCTTAACCAATTGTTTTCGTTGGAATTCAAGAAGTTGATCCAAAACAGAAGATCTGAGTTTTATAGTTGTGTAGTGCACAGAATAATTTGGCGTACTGGCAGCTATCCCCTTGGTGCTGTATTTAGACCCATCCGGGAGTGACGCTACTCTGTGAGAAACAAGTGTTGGTTGTGAATGAAGTCACGATCAATTTCAATCTCATTCGTTGTGTAAATCCACAACGTTATTTAATCATCAGTCCCTGGAGGAATTTCGCTGCTTGAAATTTAGATATATCTGCTAATCAATGAAAATGAAATTTAGATAGTCTCTATTGTCGGCTCCAGTTTGCCACTCAACAACTTGCGTTTGTGTAGCGCCTTTAACGGAAGGAAACATCCTACATCCAAGTACCGTAGACGGGGGGGGGTGGTGGGGGGAGTAATGGCATAGCTGCAGGAAAAAAAATGTTGGTACCGGTGACTAAAATCTTCTTCAGAGCTATAATTTAGGGGTTATCTGCAAAGAAGGAGGGGATGGAGGCAGAAATATACTTTAGTGTGACTCCAGGAACCTTACGCATTGACACCTTAAGGCACAGGTATCAACGATGCAACAAGTTGAAGGAAGATGTGTAAGTTTGCTAAATTTAGAGAAATTGAGAGTTCTTGGAGGATTGGAGAGAGGCCGTGGAAAGGTTTAAACACAAGGATGAAAATTTTAAAATAAAAATTGGCTGGACTGAAAATAAAGCATTCCTGATGAAGGGCTGTTACTCGAAACATCTATTTTTCTGCTCCTTGGATGCTGCCTGACCTGCTGTGCTTTTCCAGCATCACTAATCTTGACTCTACACCTCCTCCCACCCTGCCTCTTGTAAAAATGCTATGCCTGAGTCACAATTCCTCCGCCTCTGCCACATCTGCTCCCAAGAGAACCAAATCCACTCCCGAAAATCCCAGATGGCCTCCTACTTTAAGGACCACAATTTCCCCTCCCACGTGGTCAACAATGTCCTCCAGCACATTTTCTCCACTTCCCACATCTCCGCCCTTGAACCACACCCCTCCAATCCCCTCGGTCCTTACCGCCTACCCCTCGATCTTCCAGATACAAAGCATCATCATCTGCCATTTCTGCCAACTACAGTCAGACCCCATCACCAGCGATGTATTTCCCTCCCCACCACTTTCAGCATTCTGCAGAGACCATTCCCTCTGTGATTAGGTCCACTCCCCCCACCAACTCACCCTCCACTCCCAGCACCTACCCTTGTTACCACAAGAGGTGTAAAGCCTGCAGGCACACCTCCCCCTCACCTCCATTCAAGGCCCTAAAGGATCTTTCCACATCTGGCAGAGCTGCACCTCCAAACACCTCAGCTACCGTGTCCGTTGCTCTCACTGTCCTGTCATCTACATTGGGGAGACAGATGCCAACGTGCGGATGCCAACATCTCTGGAACAGATGCCCTAAACAACCCTACCACCCTGTGGCCAATCACTTCAATTCCCCCTGCTATCTGCCGAGGACATGCAAGTCCAGGGCCTCCTCCACCGCCAAATCCTACCCACCCGATGACTGGAGGAAGAACATCTCATCTTTCACCTTGGGATCCTCCAACCACATGGAATCAATGTTGATTTCACCAGGTTCGTCATTTCCCCTCCTCCAACCTCATCCCAGATACAACACTCCAACTCGGCACTGCACTCTTGAACTGTCCTACCTAACCATCTTCCTTCCCACCTATCCATTCCACCCTCCACTTCGACCTATCACTATCACCCCCCACCCTCATCCACTAATCACATTGCTAACTACCTTCTAACCCAGCCCCACCCTCCTTCCACTTATCTCTCAGCCCACTTAGGCCCCCCACATTCCTAATGAAGAGCTTATGCTCAAAACATCAACTGTCCTGCTCCTCGGATGCTGCCTGACCAGCTGTGCTTTTCCAGTGCCACACTTTTTAGTCTGGAGATAATGTAGATCAGTGAACCAAGGGTCACAGAAACTTAGAATATAGGAACCAGATAGGCCATTCAACCATTCAAACATGCTTCACCATTCTATGTGATCTTTGCTGATCATCCAACTAAGCAGCCTGTTCCCAATTTTTACCTATACCTTTGATCCCTTTAATCCTAAGATCTATATCTAACTCCTTATTGAAACATACAATTGATGTTTTGGCCTCAAGCAGTTTCTGAGACAGAGCACTCCACAGACTCTCAACTCTCTGGGTGAAGAAATTTCTCACCCATATCCTTAAACTGTGACCCCTGGTTCTGGTCTTTCCAATCAGGAACATCATTTCTGTGATCACCCTGTCTAGTCCGAGAGTAACCAGAATTTGGTGCATGTTAGGAGATGGATGGCAGCAGGATTTTAGGTGTTTTCACGTTGTGGAGAGAAGAACATGGGAGGCTGGTCAGGAGAGCTTTGGAATAGTCAAGTCAGATGGCAAATAAAGAATGAATTACTGTATCCGCTGCACCCGATGTGGCCTCCTCTATATTGGGGAGACAGGCCGCCTACTTGCGGAACGTTTCAGGGAACACCCGGACCAACCAACCCAACCACCCCGTGGCTCAACACTTCAACTCCCCCTCCCACTCCACCAAGGACATGCAGGTCCTTGGACTCCTCCATCACCAGACCATAGCAACACGACGGTTGGAGGAAGAGTGCCTCATCTTCTGCCTAGGAACCCTCCAACCACAAGGGATGAACTTGGATTTCTCCAGTTTCCTCATTTCCCCTCCCCCCAGTCGATTCTCCTGCTCCTTGGATGCTGCCTGACCTGCTGCGCTTTTCCAGCAAAACATTTTCAGACCTTACTAGAGGTCCTTACTAGAATACAAAAAGAGGTTGCCCGTTTAACACAGAAAAAGGAGAATTTTTTTGACAGAGGTTCATGAAACTTTGGATTTCTCTTCCTTAAAATGTGGCAGAAGCAGTCTTTGAATATTGTTTTAGGTCGAGGTAGATAAATTCTTGACAAGCAAGTGGATAAAAAGTTATCAGGGATGAGTGGGATTGTGGAGTAATCAGGTCACCCATGATCCTATTGATGGCAGAGTGAGCTCAAAAGGTCAATTTCCGCTCCTAAGTTATATGTTCGTATTTTGAAATACTGCAGCCTGAAATGTGCAACATATCATATAGTTGTAGTTTGGATGGGGTGGCAGAGATAACATTATTTAGGAATTTATTTCATGTGCAAACAAATGGTTTTTTTAATGAACAGAAAATGTTACTGTCCAATTAAGTTGTAAAGTCATATTAGGGTATATGTCTCTGACTAATACAGAGCAACAGCATATCCAATGCATATTGTATGGTAGTAATATAACACAATTATGCAAATATCTGCTGGAATCTCAAAGGCATTGGACTGTTTGTTTCTCCTTTTCCCTAACACAGATGCAGCTGAATTAGATTTCTAACATAGAGTTCTAGGTTTTATAAAATTCTCTTTACACTTTTCATAGTCATTTACAGAATGAGGCTATTTGGCCCACCATGACTCCACCAGTCAATAAAGATCTGACTGCTCTCATCCTGTTTCCCAGCTCTTGGCCCATAGCCCTAGTTGTAATGATAACAGTGAATATCTAAGTATTATTAATTATGAAAGTTCCTGACTCAACCACTCCTTGTGGCAGAGTTCCAGATTTCTACCTTCCTTTGTGTGAAAAAAACTCCCTAATTCTCCTCTTAGCCATCTTCTTCCTATCTTAAATGTGTGTCCCCTGGTTAATAACCCCTATACTAATGGAAAAACCATCCAATCTATGTCCCTCATAATCTTATCCCTCTATCAGATCTTCTCCCAACCTTCATTGCTCCAAGGAAAACAACATCAGCCTATGCAAGCTTGCCTCAGATCTGAATTCCTCCTTCCCAGGCAGCGTCTGGTAAATGAACTCTCCCTAGTACAAATCACATCCTTCCTATAATGTGGTAACCGGAATTGCACACAATCCTCCAGTTGTGGTTGAATCTGTATTTATACAATCCCACCATAATCTCATTGCTTTTGTATTCTACTGCTCAGCTAATAAAAGCAAATATCACATATACCTTCTACGTGCTACCTACCCTTCTACCTTCAGGGATCTGTGAAAATGCACATCAAAGTCTTCATTACTTTGAACGGTTCGACCATTCATTGTGTAATCCATTTCCTTGTTAGCGATCCACACGTGCATTGAATAATGTTTTCCTGGATTAATTTCCTTTTGTCATTACTGTGCCCATTTGACCAGTTTGTTTTGAGTGGTCTATCAATAAAGTACAGAATAACTTAATAGCTACACTCAAGCCAATTAATGCTGAAATATAATAAAAGCTAAATGAAAACAAGTTAATTTTTTTAACAGTCAAAGTAGAATCAAACACAAATATAATTATGTTTTCCAAGTACACATCTATGTTAACATGCTCAGTCTACATATGATAAAGATTTGATATCAGCATTTGATGATTCAAGATTAGTTTTCTGTACCATTTCTTTTCAAAATTAGCTTGCAGTTCATATTGTAATTACATAATGGGCTGACAGCAACAATTGCACTAGATGTTTTAAAGAGACGTTTTTCGATCAACAAGCATCTATATCTGTCATAATCTTAGTTTATCTGTCATCTTATCTTTGTGACCAGTTTGCCAGAGCTCAGGAATGGATGTGACAAATTGCCCATAGTTTGGATAGCCCTATCTAAAAGGACGAGAAGAAATTTCCGACTCCTTTCTGTGAATTCCTTAAAGCAGTATTTTAAGCGTCAGCTCTCCTTTGACGATGGTAACCTTACATTTGAGTTAGAAGTTTGAGGTTCAAGTTAGAGAAAACCCATAAACAACAATGAGATACTAGTCACTGTTTGTTTTCTCATCTCAGAGATAGGTTAAAATTGGATGCAAAACTTTTGGCACTGTGACATTACAAATTAGCATTGTTTTGAAAGATGAACATTGCCTTTATTTAATCAAGTCAAGGCAACTCACCAAATGATAAATGAAGCAGATTGTAGATTCCTTCAAAAGTTACTCCAATGTAAAATATTGACCATCTGAATGTATATCAATGGCAGCTAAAAATGAAAATCAGTCCTGTAGCCTAATATCATTGGTGCTGTTATGTTTGAATACTTCAAATTTAAGAACCAGTCATAAAATGAGAAAATTCATCTCATCAATGCTCTATTTATCAGTCTCCCTCTCTCAATGTTGGCATCAAATTGTATATTTTCACCTCTCCTACCAGACTAGTTTGCTTGAAAGTTATTCCTTGGACTTTACAAAAACATAAGTTGCTGGAAAAGCTCAGCTGGTCTGGCAGCATCTGTGAAGAGAAATCCAGTCCAGTGACCTTTCCTCAGAACTTTTACTTTTGGAAATCATTTCCTCGAAATTTTAACAAATTATTTTGAACATTTCTATAATAAGGTAGGAGCATAGGGACAACAGTAGGTCATTAAAAATCTCAAGGCTCTTTTGCTATTCCATCAGATCACAATCGGTCTATATCTTGATTCCATTATCCTGAAAATTTCAATAAAGTAAAATCCACAACCTTTTGGACAGAGTTCTAGATTTTTCATGCACTTATTGAAAAACAAAGCATCTGAATTTTACTCCTTAATGGTTGATTTTTAATATTATTATTATATGCTTTTTTATTCTGGATTCTCCTACCAAAGGAAGTAACTTATTGGTATCTTGATGAATTTGTTTTTATTTTGAATATATCAAATAATCTAAAACAGACATTAAGCAATTCAGAGGCACACAGCAATGGAAACAGTATTATAGAACAGAGCTGAAATTACTCAAAAGCCAGGAGTTGAAAGACGATTTGTTGCCCCACCAACAAAGTGGGTGTTATTTAAGGGGGGGGTGACAGGAGATTCATGTGTAGCTAGAAAGCAGGTAAGAGCCCTCTTTTCACAAAACCTGCGACAATATTTGCCAACAGGGCCAGCAGCAGGCCTTCTCTGAGATCAAGGGCACTATGTCCCACATGCCAAAACCTGCCATCCAGTCAGATGTTGCATACTCACTGTATACTCACTGCACCCATCTGTGGATGGAGGCAGAGGGGAGTAATGGCAAGAGGGTAGTACAGTGGCGATGATTATGCAACAAGAGCAGAGGAGTACTAGCACATCTGCGTTAGGTACCATGGCACATACATGCACTTATTGTCTGGGATGCGTAAGCCTTCAAGTGGTGCTTTGTATTTCCTGTGACCTTCCATGCAAATCTCTGACACTCACTCAATTATCCAAACACACACCTACCCAGCCAATCAATTAGATAGACTTGTTTGATTGAGAATGGAATCAAAGGGGTTCCGTGTGCATATAGGAAAGTGGAGTTGAGATCATGTTCAGATTAGCCACAATTTTATTGAATAATGGTGCAGACATGAGGGACTGAAAGGCCTACTTCTGATTTTTAATTCATGCCTTTTTGTCTCACTTACCACTCACACATCGAAACATTCAATTAAATTTAAAAGTTTAACTGAATGCATTGGCTCTTGTTGTCTAAAAAGGGGTATATCCTCTTTTCACCCCTTGCATTCTATGCCGGTTGGCCTTGCATTGGAGAAGCTGCATTGGCCCATTTCTGCTGCAGTTGAAATAAGAAATCTCAGCTGAAAATGCATATTATAGTCCCGGCACAGAAGTTGGCAAAAGCATTGAATTATATTAACAAAGTATACCTTACACCTGAATCAGAACAACTCTCAAGGAAAAGAACCTCAAATGTGTACAATGAGATGTATTTAAAATTACCAGATCTTGGAAAAAAAGTTTTGAAACTTTAACATCTGAGCCTCTAGCTGTGTACATCCATCTATTCATGATATGTTCAGTACACCAAATAACCATTTAAAAGGAAACAGGGACAAGGCAGAAATGTACAAATCACTAATTGGCAGTGACAATCACTCACTTTAGAAACACATTCTTCCTCAATGTACAGTATGTCATTGTTAAATATATTTCAATTAAATTCAAAGCTGTGCCAATGATACAGAACAAATAATGTGTTCCAATATTGACCGTGCCCCATGTACAGTAAACTGGAATATGTGCGTTCCTGCATAAAGAAAAAAATGTAATATGCATATTGACACAAATCAGTGTGGTTTGTGTTAAATATTGTTCCTATTTTTACCTTTACCTATAAGCAGGAAAACAGCTAAAAGTATGTCATGCTAAAATGGATTGAGGTCACATATATGGAACAGACAGTTCAAGTGTTTTTATGAGGAGCAAGTGAGTTTATTCTTGTCTGTCTGCAGATATGCAAGCCACTGGATTCTGCAGGCAGTTTTGTCCTAATTTCAATAATTTAGAAAGGCTGAGGTCAAAAATAGTTTCCAGGTAGATTATTTTCAACACAGCAGAGCAAATTAGAAAGCTAAGTACATAATTAAGCAAAGCGAAGTACAGAATATAACCAACAATAGCAATAGTTTGCATCTGTAGAATCATAAAGCTGTACAGCATGGAAACAGAATCTTCAGTCCAACTCATCCATGCTGACCGAATATACTAAATTAATCTAGTCCCGATTTGGAGATGCTGGTGTTGAACTGGGGTGTACAAAGTTAAAAATCACACAACACCAGGTTATAGTCCAACAGGTTTAATTGGAAGCACACTAGCTTTCGGAGCGACGCTCCTTCATCAGGTGATAGTCACCTGATGAAGGAGCGTCACTCCGAAAGCTAGTGTGCTTCCAATTAAACCTGTTGGACTATAACCTGGTGTTGTGTGATTTTTAATCTAGACCCATTTGAATTGAATTGAATTGAATTAAATTTCTTGTAATGTGTTCTGAGGCACAGTGAAAACCTTTGTCTTGCAAGCAATACAGGCAGATCACGTAGTTAAATAGCATTGATAAGCAAATAATAGGTAAACAGTGACAAAATCCAAAACACAGGTACAGGCAATTGCTAAGAGTTTGTGAGTCCATTCAGTACGCTGACAACAGGAGAAAGTGATGCTGGAGACCAGAATTGAAAAGTGTGGTGCTGGAAAAATACAGCAGGCCAGGCAGCATCCGAGGAGCAGGAGAATCGACGTTTCAGGCATAAGCCCTCCTGACTGTAGCCCTTCAGGAGAGGCTTATTCCTGAAGAAGGGCTGATGCCCGAAACGGCGATTCTCCTGCTCCTCGGATGCTGCCTGGCCTGCTGTGTTTTTCCAGCACCACATTCTTCAACAACAGTATTCTGACAACAGTTTCAAAACCGCCTGGTG
The DNA here is from genome assembly GCF_004010195.1 of Chiloscyllium plagiosum. Lineage (NCBI taxonomy): Eukaryota > Metazoa > Chordata > Chondrichthyes > Orectolobiformes > Hemiscylliidae > Chiloscyllium > Chiloscyllium plagiosum. The sequence goes on from NC_057712.1 coordinate 58,117,268, forward strand.
CGTGTGTTCAGGCTTCTGTACCTTCTCCCCGATGGTAGAGGTTGTAGAAAAACATTGCCAGGGTGGGATGGATCTTTGAGAATGCTGGTGGCCTTTCCTTGACAGTGGGCCTGGTAGATGGATCTTATGGGTGGGAGATTGGCCTTTGTGATTGTCCAGGGCGAGTTCACCACTGTCTGTAACCATATCTGATCTTGAATGGTATAGTTGCCATACCAGGTAGTGGTACATCCAGACAGAATGCTCTCGATGACGCACCTATAAAAGTTGGCAAGGGTATTCACCGTCATGCCAAATTTCCTCAGCCGCCTAAGGAAGATGAGACGTTATTGGGCCTTTGTAACCAGTGCGTCCACATGAAGAGTCCAAGAAAGCTTGTTGTTGATTACCGCTCCCAGGAGCTTGACACACTCCATTCATTCCACCTCTGTGCTGTTAATGTGTAGGGGGGGCATGAGTAACATCCCGCCGAAAGTCAATAATGAGTTCCTTGGTTTTGCCGGCATTGAGCTTTAGGATGTTCTCAGTGCACCATTTTTCCAGCTCTTCCACCTCCTGACTGTAGTCTGTTTCGTCGCCATCTGAGATTTGACCGACTATGGTGGTGTCATCAGTGAACTTGTAAATGGCATTAGTCTGGTATTTGGTGACGCAGTCATGGGTATTCAGTGAGTATAGAGGGGGCTGAGTACGCATTCCTGGGGAGCTCCAGTATTGAGTGTTAGTATGGATGAAATATTGTCCCCAATCTTCACTGATTATGATCTGTGGGTTAGGAAACTGAGGACCCAGTTGCATTGAATGGGGCTTAGTCCAAGATCAATAAGTTTAGTAATCAGTCTCGAGGGGATAATAGTGTTTGAAGGCTGAATTGTAGTCAATGCGTAGGAGTCTTAGGTAGCTGTTCTTGGTGTCAAGATGTTCTAGGGATGAGTGAAGGGCAAGTGATATGGCATCTAATGTGGGTCTGTTGGTCCGGTAGGCAAATTGGAGTGGATCAACTGTAGTGGGGAGGCTGGAGTTGATTAATGCCTTTACCAGCCTTTCAAAGCACTTCATGACCACTGATATTAGGGCCATTGGGCGGTAGTCATTGAAACATGCTGCGTTTGCCAGCATTTGGCCCATATCTCTCTAAACTTTTCCTATTCGTATACCCATCCAGGTGCCTTTTAAATATTGTAATTTTACCAGCCTCCACCTCTTTCTCAGGTAGTTAATTCCATAAATGCACTACCATTAGGTCCTTTTAAATCTTTCCCCTCTCACCTTAAACCTGTGCCCTCTAGTTTCGGACTCCATTGCGCTGGGAAAAGACCTTGGCTATTCTCCTTATCAATGCCCCTCATGACTTTACAAACTCCTATAAGATCATCCCTCAGCCTCTGCAGCTCCACTGAAAATAACCCCAGACTATTCAGCCTTTCCCAATAGCTTAAAACCTCCAATCCTGGCAACATCCCTGTCAATCTTTTCTGAACCCTTTCAAGTTTCACAACATCCTTCCTATAGCAGGGAGACCAGAATTGAACTTATATAACACATAAAAAATTGCACCAATTGCAAGGAAGGATCGAAAGGAATACAATTTCATGAAACGCATGTAAAGTAATGAAATCATTTCTGAATAGGTTTTGGCATAAATTATTTGAGTTTAAATGTGATCTTTTCTGAATCAAACATTTTTAAAATCTATTTTTTAAATTAATTTATTACCACATGTGAAGAAGGTACATGGAAATGTTTCAAGATCACTAAGTCTGGAAATTCAATAGAGAATTAATAACAAAATATCCTTAAGCTCCATATATCAGGGCAAAATGTGGCAAGTAATTTATATTGAAAAACCTTGGAAGTCCTACAAGTATCGTCTGGAGAGTGATAAGTGCACATTTGTGTTTTTGCTTCTATTCTTTTACTTCTTTTTATAGAATCCCTCCAGTGTGGAAACAGGCCATTCAACCCATGAAGTCCAGATCACCCCTCAAAAAAGCATCCACCCACCCCCACTAGGCTATCTCTGTAACCCTACATTTCCCATGGCTAATTCACCTAGCCTGCACATCCCTAGACGCTATAGGCAATTTAGCATGGCCAACCCACCCAATCTGCATATCTTTGGACTGTGGAAGGAAACCCATTCGGACAGAGAGAGAATGTGCAAACTCTAAACAGACAGTCGAGGGTGGAATCAACCCAGGACCCTGGTGCTACAAGGCAGCAGTGCTAACCACTGAACCACCCTGCTGCCCAAGTTTTGATTACGTGGAGGTGCCAGTTTTGGACTGAGGTGAACACAGCAAGCTATGTTTGTTCAATATATTGCATCAGTGTATGGCACTATGATCTTTTACTATGAATTCTATGTCCTATGATCCTACTCATCTAGTTACCTGACAAAGGAGCAGCGCTCCATAGCTTGTACTTCCAAATAAATCTGTTGGAATATAACCTAGTGTTGTGTGATTTCAAATTTTTATTGAGTCTCTTCTACTGAGTAGATATGTAAATGGCTCATGTTAGCATTTGGAGATGTATCTTATCTTTTCCCTATTGATGTCACTGTATTCAATTTTTAAAAATTATGAAAATATGCTTTGTTTTTAGAACTGCTGCAATGAAATAAAATCAATTATTTTGAAATATTAAGACAACTAAATCTTCATATGAATTTCTACTTAGAAGCGAAAGTAATAACATAGATTATCTAAATATGCAGTTTTTAACCATGTTTCAATTTACACAGTCTTACACAGTGTTGATGATGTCAGTGAACTGTATAGCATTCCTGGATATTCAGAGTCTTTGCAAATGATAGTTTCTATGTTTTTCAAATGCTCCCTGTTTAAAAAAAGGAGTGCATTGAATGATAATAATCATCAGAGACAGTTCTGGGAGCTATCTCTTATTCCAATATTCAACTAACGCCCAACTATGTTTGGGTTGGCTACATTGGTAGTAATTCATTGTTGATGTCCCTGTGGTTAACAAGAACAACTTGTAATATATAGGCAGGAATCTATAAAGGTCTGAATAACGTGGCCCATGAAGGGAAGTGTGGCAGAATCACACGAGAGATCCAACAAGGCCTATCTCAATATCGAAAATAACTTGTTACATCTTTTAACAAAGTCCTGGGTGTCAAGGCAAGTCTCTTGTTAAACAGAAACTAGTTGTTAAGGACCTTATCAGCTCCACATTTAACTTCATTAATACACAGCTTTCTATTGCCCCACTCTCTGTAAGTAAATTTAAATGCCAAGAATTCTGAACATGGTAAGAGCAAGTAGCTAGTGAATTCAGCTCATCACTGGCTGTGAAGAATCTCCTAATTGGTAATCACATAATATCTCAGATCATGATCCAGGGACATTGGCCGCACTTACCCCTCAATCACAGGCACTGTGGAGTTGATATTCCTACAAGATCTTAATTGTAGGGTGCACTGGCAATTAGAATTGAAAAATTGTTGCAAGGACACTGTCTGGGGCAAATCAGCTGTGAGGTAAACTATGATATCGATCTAACAACATGTGCTAGCTGCCTGTGTGGCAAGCACACTACGCATTTATTCAATCAAATAACTGTTAGAAATTATTTGGGAAGTAGTCCTCAATCCAGTAAAACAGGGGAGTGAGCAATATTCTGTGCTATAGAACAGTAAAGGAAATTGTGTATTGTCAGTTGGAGAGATGCAAAGATGCCAGTCAGGTGTCTGGTCAGACATGTGTAGGGACAGCTTGTCAAAAGCAGTTAGAATCTGGTGGTGAATGCAGTCTTGGCAGGGATACCCTTGCATTGAATGATGGGGAGGGTGCAGGGGGAGGCCTGTAAGGGTGAAAGGAGCCACATTCTCAAAAATGGAGAGGTTTGGGTGCTGTCAGTAAAGGTTAGGGGAAAGCAAAGGCATATATCAAGTTGACAACAAGGATGGTGACCAAGAGAGACTCTGTGTGAGTGAATTACATGAAACAGCATTGGAGGGCATGGTATGTTAATGTGGGGTAGCTGTTATTGGCAGTGAACACCATCATGGCCTCCACAAAAGGAGTGTAAAGAACCAAGATGGACATCATTAAAGTGTAATGTTGGTGTTCAGGAGTCAGAGAGCATAGTTGACGTAAGTTCATAGTTGTGGGCCTCTACATGGGGTGGATGGGTGGAAATGGGCTGTGAAAGGAGGCTCTGGAGGGGATAATGGAGCCCAGTGTTGGTGGTGTCCACCAAGAAGCCTGTCCCTTGCCATCACTTGCTGTTCATTAAATATTAATTGTAACTGGAAAATAGATGGCACAATATCCTGGGTAGGAAAGCCATTATCTGTATGGTGGGTGAAAGCATGAGTTCCACATCTGCTGATGCCAGGACATTCATTGGGGAAATACATTAAAGATATGTTTTTTAATTTGCAATCATTTCATTGTCCATTTGCAAAGCATACAGAGTGAATGTATTCTGGGTCCAAATACTAGTCAGAGGTTATTTACATGTGCTATTAGTCCTCAAATATTAAACGCCAGCACCTAATGATGCATGAGGTAGCAGGCAAATTCTGGTGAAAGTGATGCATAAAGATGCTGTGGGAGGTGAAAATGATCACTTCCCTAACTTTGATGTAAGTATTAAAATAGGTTCTACTGAATTCAGTGAGAAGTTTCATGGTTGATCTGGGTCTTGAATGGGAAAGGCTTAACAATGCAGCAATCACTTTTATTTTGATGTAATGTATTCCTCATTCAGTTGGCATGGCACCTTTACCATGCTGGTGCCATTTGGTGAGACTGAAGTTAAAAGAATGATTGAGGTATGACCCTCATTATTGAAGTGCTGCATGTCTCACTGTATCAAGGAATGTATGCAGCCTCACCTGCAGGACATGTCACCACTGACTATTCTTAGAGCTTAAAGACTGTTCTGCTCCTTATGGTCCCAGGATAAGTCATTGCCAGCAAAAGTGATGCACCCAGCTGCTGGTGACATGTTGGTTGCTGTGGCTGCCTTGTTGTGAAGGTCAGATGCAGGATGTCTATGGCCAACAGTAAACCTAGGAACAGGGCATCATGGAGACTGAGGAGCACTCAACTCAGGCAGAGATCACACCAGCAGGCCCCCTCAGGATGTATTGGGTCCACAGGATGACCAAAGTTGCTCGGCATTGGCTCAATTACTTCAGAATGAGCAAGGTGATGTGTCAACACAGGTTCTGTATGTCCCATGACACTGTGATGGAATTATGCCAATTACTGGAGCAGGACCTGAGGACTGCAACAGTGGGAGGCCAGTCTGTGTCAGCTGCTGTGAAAGTGACAACCACTGAAAACAAAAAGTGCTGGAGATTACAGCAGGTCAGGCAGCATCCATGGAGAGAAAGCAAGCTAACCTTTCGAGTCTAGATGACTCTTCACCGGAGCTGAAGATTCCAGCATATGCAATAATTTGCTCCTACAAGGTGACAAACGCTTTGATCTGCTATGCTACTGGTACCTTCCAGAATGTTTTTGTCATTGTAATTGACTATGATTTTTGATGGATCAAAGTACAAAAGCTCATACAACCTACCTCAGAGACTATAATAACCTTTTTGAAAACAATGATTTCCAAACACAAAATTCCAGATATAGTTAGAATTAGAATCAGAATTATGTTTATTGTCACACGTGCTGAAGTACAGGGATGCATGAGTACAGAGAAAAGTGAGCAAAGTCGCCATTACCAGTGTCATCTTAAGTACAAACATAACTAAGTACAAAATCTTAGGTATAAATTAGAAAACTTAAAGAAAAGGTAAAGGTTCAGCAGTACAATCCTCCTAAAGCAGGATGTCCATATTGGGCTTTACCTCGAGTCTAGGAATCCGCGCTGGGCTTCCTCCAGGAGGCTGGGAGTCCAAGCTAGGCTTCAGTGAGGCTGGGAGTCCATCGACTCTGCATTGGTCTTCTCGAGGCTGAGAGTCTGTCAAATCAATCTCCATTGGCCTTTCTTGATGCCAGAAGTCCCTCAAGAAAACTAAAATGAGGGAAAAGAAGAAAAGAAATGGACAGAGCTGATGTGCTCCAGCTTAGGACCCTACTCTGCCATCATTTTGCTTCATACAATCAGTTGTCACTAATAATAAACCACAAATTGTTCTTAAATGTTTACATCCCTTTGCAACTGTATATGGAATTATCTAGGTTGTAAGCTGGCCAAGGTATCTAAAGCCACTAATGAAAAGAGACCATTACAAATTATTTAAAAAAACCTCCTGAGAGACTATAATCATTCAGTTCAATTTAACTAAATTGCAATACCATTCAAGAACAGCTTCACCTCATTGAAACTTCTAATGGTCAATTTTAATGGTCAAAGGTGTAACCCAACTTCCTTCCATTTTCCAGATACTAATGCTATGTGTTATGCTAATCCAAGAAGAGGAGAGATGTTATATCCTCACACCTTCAACCAGCAACTCCACACTGAAAACCTGCCCAAGATAAAAATGGACACTATGGCAATTGTAATGAGGTCAGTCATCTGGACCTCATTGAATATGAGTTCTCTGATTGGGGCAGTTAATCTGATCCAATCAGGGAGCCCTGACTGATGTAAAAAGATCAACATCAAGGATACTGAGCCCCTGAATGCCTGACTCAGTGAGAGGCAGTGCTGTTATTAAAGGCTACGCACTTGTAAATGCAGGGTGCTTGGTGATGGGATGCTGGCCTCTGAAGAGTTATTTCAGGTCCCATAAGTGACTCCAGGACCAGCAACACATGGTCACTGTGTTGATCCAGCTCTATCATTTGCAAAACTGGGTGGTTTAACTTTGTTAAAGAAGAAGCCAATGTCCAGATGTCTTACCTACTTAGATCCTTAGGATGATTTGTGGCCACTCAGCCAATAATTGCACCAACAAGGGCTCAAGAGTTTTAGTGAAGCAGTTTGATATGTGTAGCACAACCATCAGTGGAGGTCTGTAACATTCAAAGAGATCCATCAAAACACATTGCAGATTTTTGCAAGACCTTGGGAAGGGCTAGAACATCATACAAATATTGTACATTAACCATGGGGATAAAGTTTTGGGGAGAGACGTCAACTCAGAAGTTAATTGTATCTTTAAGGATAGCTACTGTGCAAATACAAAAGGGTTATGTCATAACAACATCAGATCACATGAAACTGAAGTCTGGGTCTATCAGGCTCCAAGTAAGATGACCTTTCCTACTATCCTCTGAATATAGTTATGTTCAATCAAACTTGTTAAAGTTCACTCAGATGAGTGTGGACCTCATTTAATTCAGGAGGGGTGGGTAGACAGCAATACAAGGAAGTAATCATAAATGGCCCATGTGGTTGACATGGTTAAGGAATTAAGAGTGTGCCAATACCAACAACTGTGGCTCAAGTGAAGTACTACTGAATCGATTCAAAGAGTAAAGCATTGCTTCAGATTCAGAGCAACATCACTTGATTCACTAATGTGACAATTTCATTTTTTATTTGACCATTCCCTATATGCTGTGAGTAAAATTAATTCTATCCAATTAATGCTAAGTTGCAATAGCCTAATCCTTTCTAGTATTTTTTTTGTTGATTTCATGTGAAAATAACATTTTGCTTCAGGGTGTACATGTAACTAATCAAGGCTTGGAAGCAATACTTTGTTTCAATTTTCAACATTTTTCTAGAGAATGATGGATTAAGACCTTTGATGTCATTAATTTTGCATTTTAACCTAACAGCCAATTTTATTTTGTGTTCTTGGTATGAATTTATTCTTCACTGGTTTGTTAGTTTCATTTGGTCCTATGAGCTCTTATTTGAATGAGCAAGAACTAATTTGTTGATTTGCAAACAGATTACTTTGCAATTCTTTTCTCTTATGGTTTATGATGTTCCTGTGTTCAACTTTTCCCAACAACTACAGCATGCTGTCATTTTACTTCTTGAGGAATTTGAAATTTAATTTCATTTTAATGAGTTTCTTAACAAATTTCTCAAAACTAAAAAGGCACATGGCAGATAGAGTTTAATGCAGAAGAGAGTAAAATCATGCAATTTGGATGCAATTTAAATTAAATGATAAAATTTTAAAGGGGGTTCAGGAACAGCAACTATTGAGAATAGATGTAATGACTCTTTGAATGTGATTTCACACGTTGAGAAGACTATTGTTACCATTGCAGTTGGTGAGTGCACTGCTTCCTTTTTTTTTAAAGATTAGATTAGATTCCCTACTGTGTGGAAACAGGTCCTTCATCCCAACAAACCCACACCAACCCTCCGAAGAGCAACCCACCCAGACACATTTCCCTACATTTACCCCTGCATCTAGCACTACGGGCAATTTAGCATGGCCAATTCATCTAACCTGCAAATTTTTGGACTATGGGAGGAAATCCACGCAGACACGGGGAGAATGTGCAACCTCCACACAGACAGTTGCCCGAGGCAGGAATTGAACCCGAGTCCCTGGCGCTGTGAGGCAGCAGTGTGAGCCACTGTGCCGCCCCATTCTTCTGCTGATTGCAATAAATATTAGGTTTAAACAAGTTAGCATCATGCACAACTATATAGGATGCAGATGGTATTATAGAAACATAGTAACTCAAAAAATAGAATTAGGTTTATTGTCATGTGTATTTAAGTTCAGAAGTACAGGGGTATAGTGAAAAGTTTCCAGTGTCACCCCTTACAGAGCCATCTTAGGTACAAAGAACCCAGATACAAATCTTAGATAGAAAATAGAGAAATAAAGAAAAAAAAGGTTACGTTACCTTACAGTGATTCATAGTATAAGTTAGCAAATAAGAAATAAAGTTAAAAGGATAAACATTACAGTCAGATAAATGGATTACAAGTGAACATTACTTTGCAGTAGATCAGCACAGGGGTCTGATCAGGCTGGCAAGCCACTCACCACCTGCACAAGTCCCCAGTCCACTCCATGCTTCCAGCCTGCTCCGCTCCGGCCCTCAGCTCCTCCAAGCTAAGTTTTTTTAAAAAAAATACATTAGAATCTTAGGAAAAGAAGGGGAAGAAAAAGAGAAAAAAGACAGAGGGGTACCAATATCTTGGGGGGGGGGAGGGGAAATTTACTAATGCTCTTTGGGAGAGTTTAAACTTACTCAATTAAACAGTGTCTAGGAGTTTTAGCGTAGTAAGGTCAGAAATGAGGTTTCAAGGTCGCAAAAGTTCATTGGCAAGCAGGGAAGTGGTTTGAAGTGTGTCTACTTCACCACCAGGAGCATCCAGCATTAGGTGGGTGAACTTTCAGCATGGGTTGGTACCTGGGAGTTCGATGTTGTGGCCATTTCGGAGAAATGGATAGAGCAGGGACAGGAATGGTTGTTGCAGGATCCGGGATTTAGATGTCCCAGTAAGAACAGAGAAGATGGTTAAAGAGGTGTGGTATTGTTAATCAAGGACAGTATTACAGTGGCAGAAAGGACATTTGAGGACTCATCCACTGGGGTAGCATGAGCTGAGGTTAGAAACAGGAAAGGAGAGGTCACCCTGTTGGGAGTTTTCTGTAGGCCTCCGAATAGTTCCAGAGATGTAGAGGAAAGGATAGCAAAGATAATTCTGGATAGAAGTGAGAGTAACATGGTAGTTGTTAACGGGGATGTTAACTTTTCAAATATTGACTGGAAATATTATAGCTCAAATACTTTATATGGGTCAGTTTTTGTCCAAAGCGTGCAGGATGGTTTCCTAATACAATACATAGACAAGCCAACAAGGGGTGAGGCTACATTGAATTTGATACTGGGTAATGAACCTGGCCAAATGTTAGATTTGGAGGTAGGTGAGAACTTTGGTGATAGTGACCACAATTCGCTTATATTTACTTCAGTGGTGGAAAGGGATAGGTGTATACCACAGGACAAGAGTTATTGTGGGGAAACATAATTATGATATGACTAGGCAAGATTTAGGATGCAGAGGATGGGGAAGGAAACTGCAGGCGGTGGGCACAATTGAAATGTGGAGCTCATTCAAGGAACAGCTAATCTATGTCCTTGATAAGTATGTACCTATCAGGCAGAGATGAAGTGGTTGAGTGAGGGAGCCCTGGTTTACTAAAGAAGTTGGATCTCTTCTCAAGAGGAAGAAGAAGGCTTAGGTTAAGATGAGATGTGAAGGCTCAGTTAGGGCACTTGAGAATTACAACTTAGCGAGGAAAGACCTAAAAAGAGAGCTAAAAAGAGCCAGGAGGGGACATGAGAAGTCTTGGCAGATAGGATCAAGGAAAACCCTAAAGCTTTCAGTAGGTATATTAGCAATAAAAGAATGACTAGAGAAAGATTAGGGCCAATCAAGGATAGTAGTGGGAAATTGTGTATGGAGTCTGAGGAGATAGCAGAAGTGCTAAATGAATATTTTTCATCAGTGTTCACACTGGAAAAAGACAGTGTTGTTGAGGACAATACTGAGATACAGGCTACTAGATTAGATGGGATTGAGGTTCACAAGGAGGAGGTGTTAGCAATTCTGGGAAGTGTGAAAAGAGATAAGTCCCCTGGGCTGGGGGGGGATTTATCCTAGGATTCTCTGGGAAGCCAGGGAGGAGATTGCAGAGCCTTTGGCTTTGATCTTTATGTCATCATTGTCTACAGGAATAGTGCCAGAAGACTGGAGGATAGCAAATGTTGTCCTCTAGTTCAAGGATTGGAGTTTAGACAACCCTGGTAATTATAGACCTGTGAGTCTTACTTCGGTTGTGGGTAAAGTTTTGGAAAAGGTTATAAGAGATAGGATTTATAATCATCTGGAGAGAAATCAGTTGATTAAGGCTGGTCAACACTGTTTTGTGAAGGGTAGGTCATGCCTCACAAAGCTTATTGACTTCTTTGAGATGGTGACCAAACTGGTGGATGAGGGTAATGTGGTTAATGTAGTGTATATGGATCTCAGTTAAGCATTTGATAAGGTGCCCCATGGTAAGCTATTGCACAAAATATGGAGGCATGGGATTGAGGGTGATTTAGGTATTTGGATCAGAAATTGGCTAGCTGTGAGAAGACAGAGGGTGGTGGTTGATGGGAAATGTTCATCCTGGAGTTCAGTTACTAGTTGTGTATCACAAGGATCTGTTTTGGGGCCACTGTTGTTTGTCATTTTTATAAGTGACATAGATGAGGGCATAGAAAGATGGGTTAGTAAATTTATGGATAGCACTAAGGTTGGTGGAGTTTTGGATAGTGCGGAAGGATGTTGCAGGTTGCAGAGGAACATAAATAAGCTGCAGAGCTGGAAATGGAGTTTTATGTGGAAAAGTGTGAGGTGATTCACTTTGAAAGGAGCAACAAGAATAAAGAATACTGGGCTGATGGTAAGATTTTTGATCGTGTAGATGAGCAGAGAGATCTCAGTGTCCATGTACATAAATTCTTTAAAGGTGGCACAAAGGTCGATAGGGTTGTTTAGAAGGCATCATGTGTTAGCTTTTATTGGTAGAGGGATTGAGTTTCAGAGCCACAAGGTCATGCTGCAGCTGTACAAAACTGTGCGCACTTGCAGTATTGCGCACAGTTCTGGTCACTGCATTATAGGAAGAATATGGAAGGTTTGGAAAGGATCCAGAGGAGACTTACTAGGATGTTGTCTGTTATAGTGGGAAGGTCTTATGAGGAAAGGCTGACGGACTTGAGAAGAAGGTTGAGATGTGACTTAATTGAGACAAAAAAGATAATCAGAGGGTTAGTTAGGGTGGACAGTGAGAGCCTTTTTCCTTGGATGGAGGTGGCTACCATGAGGAGATATAGCTTTAAATTGAGGGGTGATGGATGTAGGACTGATGTCAGAGGTGGTTTCTTTACTCAGAGATTAGTAGGAGTTTGGAACGCACTGCCTGCAAAAGTTGTAGACTCTCCAACTTTAAGAGTATTTAAATCGTCCTTGGAAAAACATATGGATGAAAATGGAATAATGTAGGATAGATAGGCTTCAGATTGGTTCCACAGATCGGCGCAACATCAAGGACCGAAGAGCCTGTACTGTGCTGTAACGTTTTGTGTTCTATAAAAAGCGGACAGATAGATGAGCCCTGGGCTGATGAGCCTGGACGCTGCCTACTCCACCATTGTGATAGAACAAGAGCATGCTCCATTTGGCCCTTGGAGCATGCTCCACCATTCAATATGATCATCAAAGCAGGTCATCATGACTGTCTAGTGCTCCCCACTGCCACAAGATGCTTGCCTCTGCACTAAAAAGCAATACAAGCCACAGAGACTAGCAGCTTGTAACTGCACTTCATGTGCATGACAAAGCACTGTGAACAATGCAGAGGGTAGAATCGTGTGAGTCAGTGCTGAAGTCAGTAAATGTACGCTAAGAAAGCAAGCTTAGATGCGTGTGAGCATAAAAGCATCCTGTGTTGATGCATGAGATGAATGTGTGCCCCTGAGGTCAAAATGATCTGGCAGAAGCATGTAAGTCATAGCTATCTCTGAACTCCAAAGTGGAGTGTTGAAAGGCTGAAATGGTGTGAGTCTTGGTCTGAGACCAGACATGAAAATATGGTGAGAGCTAGTGGTTTTCGAATGCTGACTTGTGTGGGCAAACTATAAAAGAGGATGGACGCCATGGAGCTGTGAAGAAGCAGTTGGATGATGGCTGGGGCAAGCATTTGGCGTGCTGCCACTCCCAACCAGCAGTTCTGATTCACATGTCGGAAATCTGTGCTGTCTAGTTTCTCAGTGGAGGAGAGAATTGGAAGTGGTGTATAAAATACGTTGGGGTTCTAATGAGATGCAATACATGGAAATCAGATAGATGTCACTAATATCAAGCTTCTGAAGTTGCCATTTAAGGGTTGACAGAAAAGGTAGGAAAATTTTTCTTGATGTTACAAATCTGATTTTCTCATCCTTATTGTACTTTCTTACTTTTCCTGCCAATACTGTAACCATGCCAATGAGGGAAAATCCACTTATTATTTTATACATGGAGGGCCTCAGCTGAAATATTGTGCTTCATCCTGTGCATTACACTTTCGAAGAATGTCTAGGGCTTGTTGAAGATGTGGAGAGGAACATAAAACATTAGAAACAGGAATGATAGAACATATTGCCCTTCAGGGTGGGTAGCCTCAGCAGGACTGGAATAAAGAATATTCTGCATATCCAATAAAGATATAGACATAACAAGGACTATGGATAAGTTGAACTGTGCCCTCCTTCAAATCTTTCTCAAGTACATTGATGTCTGTATGGCCACCATGAACTGCCTTCACACTGAATCAGAAAAGTTAATGATTCTGCTTTGAATTTCCATCCTTCTCTTTGTTTTATTTCATCATTCTCTAACTTTTCTCTTCCGTGATTTCCCTGTCCCTACTTATGGCAATAGGCCAACTAATATTCATTATAAGCCCAATGACTCCCACAGTTTATTTGCCCTCACACTGTACACCCTGTAAGGATTCTATTCTATTTTTCCCAATTTCTCCATCTTCATCGCATCTTCCTCACCAGTATTTCTAAGAAACCTTCTGCTTCTTAGATTAGATTACTTACAGTGTGGAAACAGGCCCTTCGGCCCAACAAGTCCACACCGACCCGCCGAAGAACAACCCACCCATACCCCTACATTTACCCCTTTTACCTAACACTACGGGCAATTTAGTATGGCCAATTCACCTGACCTGCACCTCTTTGGACTGTGGGAGGAAACCCACGCAGACACAGGGAGAATGTGCAAATTCCACACAGTCAGTCGCCTGAGTCGGGAATTGAACCCGGGTCTCTGGCGCTGTGAGGCAGCAGTGCTAACCACTGTGCCACCGTGCCACCCATCTCCCGAGGTTGATGAGTCACACAGCCATTTTCGCCACAGTTCCTGCACTTCTGCACCTATTCCTACCTTTCCCTCTATGGAATCTCCTCATACTCATTTTTCTTGCCACTAACCTCCATATTCCACTGACCATTTTCAATTAATTCTACTACATAATATCACTGCCATATATATCTACTCCTCCTCTGCTGGCGTTTTTAAGGGACTGTTCCCTTCTCAATACAATAGTCCATTCCTCAATCACAGCAAACACTCTGTTAGGAGAATAGGGGGTCTTAAAGATCAACAAGGCTGCCTATGTGCACAACCACAGGGGATGGGGGAGATACTAAATGAGTATTTTGTATCAGTGTTTGCTGTGGAGAAGGATATAGAAGCTAGAGAACATGGGGAAATAAATAGCGAAAAATGTCCTTATTACAGAGGAGGAGGTGCTGGACATCTTATAAAACATAAAAGTGGATAAATCCTCAAGGCCTGATCAGGTATACCCTAGAACTTTGTGGGAAGTAAGGAACATGATTGCGGCTCCTTGTTGAGGTATTTGTATTACCAATAGCCACAGGTGAGGTGCTGGAAGACTGAAGGTTGGCTAACTTGGTACCACTATTTAAGAAAGGAAAAGCTAGGGAAATATAGACCGGTCAGCTTGACATCAATAGTGGATAAGTTATTGAAGGGAATCCTAAGGGACAGGATTCACATGTATTTGGAAAGGCAAGGACTGATTAGAGATAGTCAACATGGCTTTATATATGGGAAATCATGTCTCGCTAACTCAACTGCATTTTCTGAAGTAGGAACAAGGAGGATTGATGAAGGCAGAGCAGTGTACAGTAAGACATTCGATACAGTTCCACGTGGTAGACTGGTTAGCAAGATTAGATCACATGGAATACAGGGCAAACCAGCTATTTGGATACAGAACTGGCCCAAAGGTAGGAAACAGCAGGTGGCGATGGAGGGTTGCTTATGAGACTTGAGGCCTGTGATCAGCAGTGTGTCACAAGGATTAGTGCTGGGTCCACTACTTTTTGTCATTTTTATAAATGATTTGGATGTGAATATAGGAAGTATGGTTAGTAAGTTTGCAGACAACACAAAAATTGGAGGTGTAATGGAAAGCCAATAAGGTTACCTCAGAGTACAGTGGGACCTTGATCAAATAGGCCGGTGGGCAGAGGTGCAGCAGATGGAGATGAAATTAGATAAATGTGAACTGCTACATTTGGAAAGGCAAATCGGAGCAGGAAACATACACTTAATGGGGAATATAGTGAACAAAGAGACCTTGGGGTACAGGTTCATAGTTCCTTGCAAGTAGAGTCACAAGTACACAGGATAATGAAGAAGGTGTTTGGTATGCTTGCCTTTATTGGTCGGTGCATTGAGTATAGGAGTTGGGAGGTCATGTTGTGGCTGGACAGGACATGAATTCGACCACTTTTGGAATACTGTTTTCAATTCTGGTCTCCCTCCTATAGGAAGAATGTTGTGTAACTTGGAAGGGTTCAGAAAAGATTTACGAGCATGTTGCCAGATTGGAGGATTTGAGCTATAGGGAGAGGCTGAATAGACTGGGCTGTTTTCCCTGGAGTGTCAGAGTTTGAGGGGTAACCTTGTAGAGGTTTATAAAATTATGATGGGCATGGATAGGATGAATAGCCAAGGCCTTTTCCCCAGCATAGTGGAGTCCAAAACTAGTGGGCATAGGTTTAAGGTGAGAGGGGAAAGATTTAAAAGGGACCTAAGGGGTAATGTTTTTATGCAGATGGTAGCGCATGTATGGAGTGCGCTGCCAGAGGAAATGGTGGAAGCTTATACAATTACAACTCTTAAAAGGCATCAAGATTGGTATATGAATAGGAAGGGTTTAAAGGGATATGGGCCAAATACTGGCAAATGGGAATAGATTAATTTAGGATATTTGGTCGGTGTGGATGTTGGACTGAAGGGTCTGTTTCTGTGCTGTACATCTCTATAACTCTATGACTCCTGCCAAGCACCCTTTGATGCAGAAGGGTGGCATGGTGGCTCAGTGGTTAGCAGTGCTGCCTTACAGCACCAGGGACCTGGGTTCAATTCCAGCCTTGGCCAAGTGTCTGTATGGATTTTGCATATTCTTCCCTGTGTCTATGCTCTGGTTTGCTCTGGTTTCTTCCCACTGTCCAAAGATGTGCAGGTTAGGTGAATTGGCCATGCTAAATTGCCCATAATGTTCAGAGATGTGTATGTTAGGTGCATTAGTCAGGGGTAAATGTAGAGTAATATGGTAGGGGGAATGGGTCTGGGTAGGTTATTCTTCAGAGGGTTGGTGTAGACTTGTTGAGCCGATTGGACTGTTTTCATACTGTAGAGATTCTATGAGAAGTTGTAACATCTGCCCGCTTAACCTCCTTTCTTATCACTGTCTAAATCCTCAAACATTCCTTTCTGATAATTTTACATGTGCTTCTTTCAATTTGGTTCACTATTCCCTGTGTGAACTTTGTTATGTTATGGTTCACAGCAGATATATTATATACCTTTGAGTAGCAGGCGTAAGATGTCATGTTTATCATAGTATGTAGTTTAATGAGATAAAGCTCTCCGTCTCCATCTTACTGAATTGCTTAGCTTGTGCTCAGACACACAAGTGCCTTTGACTGTAGTATACATATGTAGATACCTTCTGCTGTAATACAAGTTCATTGAAGTACTTAGAACTGTCTCACTCACATCTCATACATATGATACAGGAGCTAACCAAAGTATCACATCACAATACTTGAAGATCGTCAGCTATAACCTCATGTCACATCATTTTCTATACTTGCGAGACTAATCACAATGAGCTTTGTAGAACATTCTGTAACTCTGATCCTGAGCTTTCAGTGGCCTATCCTTTTATGAACACTTGAACATGGAACCAGATGAGGTAATTTAGCAAATCAAGTCTGCTCTATCATTCAATAAGATATTAACTGGTCTGATTGCAACCTCAAATCCACATTCCTGCCGACCCAAATAACCTTTCACCCCCTTGCTTAACAAGAATCTATCTATCTCTGTCTTTAAAATATTTTTTAAAATTCTGCTTCCACCTTTTGAGGAAGAGAGTTTCAAAGATTCGTCACCCTGATTGGGAAAATTTCAGTCTCGCTCTGTTTAAACCCCTTATTTTTAAGCAGCCACACCTAGCTCTTTATTCGTTTTTTAAGAACTAACATCCTTTCTATATCCAAACTGTAAAGACTCCTTATGAGTGACATATTTTACCTTTTCTCATAAAATAATCATCCCATTTCAGGTATCAGTCAAGTAAGCCTTCTCTGAATTATTTTCAACACATTTGCATCCTTGCTTAAATAAGGTGACCAATATGATGCACAGTACTCCAAACATGGTCAGATTAGTGCCCTCCATAACTGAAATATTGCCTACCTACTTTTATATTCAATTCCCCTTGTGGTAAACAATAGCATTCTATGAGCTGGTAAATACAAAGTGGGTGATCACTAAAAAGCAAGCTAAAACCCTTGAGAGCTGAAAATGTGTTGCTGGAAAAGCGCAGCAGGTCAGGCAGCATCCAAGGAACAGGAGAATCGACGTTTCAGGCATAAGCCCTTCTTCAGGAATGAGGAAAGTGTGTCCAGCAGGCTAAGATAAAAGGTAGGGAGGAGGGACTTGGGGGAGGGGCTTTGGAAATGCGATAGGTGGAGGGAGGTCAAGGTGAGGG
>NC_057712.1:58135035-58163682 GCF_004010195.1 Chiloscyllium plagiosum
CAAGTTTTGCATTTCTTGCGGTTGCAGGGGAAGGTGCCGGGAGTGGAGGTTGGGTTGGTGGGGGGTGTGGACCTGATGAGGGAGTCACGGAGGGAGTGGTCTTTTCGGAATACTGATAGGGGAGGGGAGGGAAATATATGCTGATAGGGGAGGGGATACAATCAGTTCTGATGCATGAGATGGGTGCTCTTTCCTCTACTCAAAGTGGTCTAGCAGCAACAGCACAATGTAAGGCATTTGGTCAGAGATGTGCCAAGATGATGTGGTCAGTCTTCCCAACTTCTGTGGTCAGCCACTGACCATCAAGTTACTGTGAGTTGTTGGGGAATGATCTAATTTACATTATCCTGTACTTTTCATAAACTCAATATAGATATGAATTATAGGTTTTCAGGTCCACCTGTCCACAGGTCTTCAAACATTGGTATCATTCTGCTGATTCTGTGTATCATGTTTGGATTCAGCACTGTGTGATTGGACTTCACTGAATTAATGGGTCCCAATACAAATTAATGGTTAGGAATTTTTCAATAATGGCTGAGTACCAATATGATAAAGAAGGAGAACATACAGACAGCAAATGAAAGAAACTCAGCAATATCTGCAAAATGTTTATGGTAATAAATACAATACAATCTTTTATGAAACTGAATAAGAAATATCTATAATTATGTCCAAGCAAGAACATGTATGTTATATATGCATCCAATAATTAACAGCCAGCATATTTGGAACATTTTTATTGATAAATTACCGCAGGTAAAATATCTAAAATTAATCAATGTACCATTTAACCATTAAGTAATATATATTTTGTAGCCTGTAAGAGAATTGATACAGCAGTGGAAAGACTTCTTTAATAATTCCTTGACAGTTGTATTCACTTTTCTGCTTTGATTAGGAGAATTCATTGTTGGTAGATTTTAAAAATGCATTAATTTTCAACTATATTAGCATACCTACATGGCATTGCTTGTAATAAATAATGGGTTTACGCTGTTTTAAGCTGCACAATACATTAGTGACTACACTTGAAAAGTAATTAATTGATGTTGAAGCCCTTAAGGATTCCCTGAGGACATGGAACATACATTATAAAAGCTAGATCTTTCTTTTCTCTGTGTGACACATTTGCTCTCCTCACATGATTCATTGTTTCGATGTGCTGTGACCACTGATCCATACAGATCATGAAAATCCGAAATTCACTCATTGGTCTTATTGAGTCAGCTTGTTTCAACGGTAGTGATTCCTCATGGGGGATTTAAGTATGGGTTTTGGGCTATAGAAGAAGCACAAAGAATAATATGAGACAGTTTTGGCCTTGTCCACATAAATTATGGTTTCATTGCTGTAGTTGAGGAATTACATTTTGGTAAAACAAACATGGGCAGGACTTATACAATTAATAGTGGACCCCTAGGTAGTGTTGTAGAACAGAGAGACCTATGTGTTCAGGTGCATAATTCTTTCAAATTTGCATTACAGGTCAACAGGATAATTAAGAAGGCATTTAGTATGCTTACTTTCATTGCTTAGACCTTTGTGCATTGGAGTTGGGATGTCATGTTGAGGTTGTATAGGATATGGTAAGGCCTCTTTTGGAGTATGTGTGTAGTTCTGGACACTCTGCTATAGGAACAATATTATTAAGCTGGAGAGGGTTCAGAAAAGATTTACCAGGATGTTGCCAGGAATGGAAAGCTGAATTATAAAACTAATCTAAATAGGGTGGGGCTTTTTTCAATGGATCATAGGAGGTTGAGGGGATGAGCTTATAGATGTTTATAAAATTATGAGGGATATAGATAAGGTGAATGGAAGGTGTCTTTTCCCTAGGGTAGGGGATTTCAAGACTGGAAGGCATATCTTTAAAGTGAGAGGAGAGAGATTTTAAAAAGTCATCAGAGTAATGTTTTTAACACAGTGAGTGGTTTGTGTGTGGAATGAACTTCCAGCCAAAGTGATGGATGTATGTACAGTTACAATGTTTAAAAGACATTTAGATAAGTAAAAGTAAATGAAACTGGTTTTATTGTAGAATACGCACTTCCTCCAAAACCACTAGTTAGAATTTCACCCACCAATCAGTATTATTGAAATAGGAGGAATGTTAATATTCTAAAAATGCTTCAGAGTTCATGTTCTGCATTTTAAATTAGTGTAAACTGCAAAGTGAAAATCTCTAATTTTTTTAAGATTACAAAAAGTGGCCTGTTTTCAACATTAGAATTGACATCGATGGATTGGAAAGAAGATTGAAAGTTTTGAGAAGATTTGTAGCTCAGATTGAGGTTCCTGATGTAAGTTTGCTCGCTGAGCTGGAAAGTTCATTTTCAGATGTTTTGTCACCATACTGGGTAACATCATCAGTGAGCCTCCAACTTCCTTGGGTTGAAGTTTGAAGATTGAAAAGACAAATAACATAAATTTAGTGAAATAGTGTTAAGCCCAGATTGAGAATTATTTCATTATTAATGAATAATGAATATAACAGCCAACATTATGAACTATTGCAATGGTTTCATTTGAGTACATTGGCATATAAATTGATAATAGAATTTATATATAGTCAGTAATTTTAGAATTTAGATTTCACAATGAAGGCAAATGAGTTGATTATTTCTATGAGGTATTTTCTTTGAAAAAAAGGCCAGAGTGATCTCTCATACAGTGTTCCAAGTCCAAGCAACTATTCAGGGCAGCTCCAGACCAACAATTCTTGTTTTGGTGAATAACAGCCTTTTTAACATTTCACGTGGAACCAGGGATAACAGTATTTTCAGTGGTCTCCTAGCAGTGGTGAGTTCTTCTAGTTACAATGAGTGATAGGATCAGCTTAGGTTCGGACAAGATGTGAGGGGTTGGTTTGGTTGATAGGGTCAAGGTAGGTAGTTAATGAGGAGAGTTTGGAGTGATAGCACAATAACATTTACTCCCCCTTCCAGACAGGTACTCTCCATGCAACTCAACAAAAAAAAATGACGCAGAAATATCTTATCAGTCATTCCCCTGTTTCTCTTTCCACAGTTGCTGTCAGCCCTGCTAAGTATAGATGTGAATATGTTTATACGCTGACTAGGTCAAATACATATTTTAGATTGCAAAATATGGGTTAAAACATTGAAAACTAAGTTCAAGCTCCTTAAATGAGGAAAGAATGCATAATTGGTGAAATTATGAAGTTAACCATGAATGAGACAACCAACCATACTAGTTAAAAGTGGATGGCTTTATTTTGAAACTGCCATCACTGTCAAGGCACTTTTACCCATTTTTTATTTCTTAAATTACAAAGATGAATTATCAGTTTGCATTGTTTGGTTCTTATGCAGCATTGCTGCACGGTTTTTTAAAAAAATGGAATCACATTGAAAACAAAGTGAAAACATCAGCTTTGTACATTCTCCACCTTGTGGCTATGCTTCATGACGTTATTGATTTCTAGAAAATGACTGTTGTTAGAATAGTACTGGCTGAACTCTTCAAAATAAAACCAAAACAGAAGTTGATTTCCTAAAATTGGAGGCCAAGCTCAAGAAGCTGTGTGCTCATGGGGCATTGTGCACTTAAGTCATCTTGACTTTGGAAAATTATGAAAAGCACATGTTATCAGCATAGCTACCAATAACGTTTTTCATTAATTTCAATGCGTCTCTTCTCTGGGAATTAACGCTTTTGGAAAGTGAGAAGAACATTGCAATAATGTTTGCACAGGCAATTAAAAATGCAAAAGTTGATGTTGTAAAAATGATCACAATATAAACAATTTCTCAACGTGCAAAAAAAAACCACAAGCATTGTCGCAATTTTTGAACCAGAACCAACTATTACAAACTTGTTTATGTAGCAGATAGAAATAATCTACATTACCTAGTGTTTCTAAAACTACCTTTCCAATACTTTTTAGGTATACACAAATACAAATACTTCCTTTACATTACTAGCACAATGACTACAAACAACTTTGTCTTTCTGTCCAATAATGATGCATTACTACTTTGTATTCTTTTTAAAACATGACAAACTCTTCCAGTTTTTTAAAAATTATAATGAGCTATTACAAAAATGAATACATGCTCACTACTTTATACAAAGATTTGACTCTCTTTCCATTAAATAGCAAAAGTCTCATAAGTAAATAACAAATTTTCTCTGTACAAAACAATAACAAAAACAAATTCACCAAATACAAGATTCATTAAAGACAGTAAAAAAAGTAGAAACACACCTGATAATAGTTCATCATTCTAAAACAAATCTATTAATATTACCTTTTATTGTTAGTCAGTAAAAATTGAAAATAATTTAATGATCATGAAGCTCCCATGTTGACAAGCTATCAAATCTACATTGACCATCAATGCTTGATACCTCAGAATTATGTGAATATATTAAATTTTGTCTGAAGAATTTAGAAGGAATAAACAGCCCAGCTCCTCATCCTTCAATGAACTTAAAAAAAAAGGCATGGCTCAGATAAATTTCAAGGACCTCTTTTATTTAGAGTGGGGGGGAGGTGTGCTGGGGCAGGATATCTATATAAATGCTGTTTTGTCATGCTGATAAAGTATATTGAGGTTTGGGGTGGAAAATCTGTTGTGCTTTATTAGTAATAACTTTACTAAAATGTGTGCATAGGAAAATGTTGTATAAATACATTTCAGATGACAGCCTTTAATATCACACCATAATTTCACCCCATTGTGAAGTTTCTGCACTGCTAAAAAGAGCACAATTTATATTTCTTTGAAATTTGTTTCACAACAAGTTTGTACTTTATTAAACATAAAAGAGGATTGAATAAACTTTTACAAAACATGTGACTTGTATTCTTTTTGACTATCAATGACATATTAATAAGTGGGGGAACAGTTAAATGTTGCTAAATGCTTGGAGTTTAAATACTTTCTGTCAATAATTTAAATGAAAATCAACATATTTAATGGGCAAGAATTTCCCCCTAAATTCTTAACCTACTCTCAACAATTTCAAATGTTATCTGCAAAGATTATGGCAATCAGTAAAATCCAGACACAAGTCATTCACACTCTTACATGCTACACTCTTCATCATATTTCACAAAGAGTGCAAAATGTAACTTGTTTCTCTTATAAACAGTATTTACTTGTATGCAAAATAAGCTGAACTATGTTAACATTTCATTCAACTTATCTTTCAACTTTAATATGCCTCAAAGTTGATTTAACCAAACAGAGCAGTCTATTATTCATTATTATTATATATCTTTAAACACTTTCTTCAGCCAATGCCAATACAGTTTGATAATTCAACTACTTACTTAAAATTATAAATATAAATGATATAAAGCATGTAAATAGCAGATACTTTAGAGAGGTATCGGTGTTAATTGTTCTGATTTTCATTGATTTACAAAATATGTTATGGTGAAAATAAATTCACATTCTGAGATGTTCTGGGCGCTTGAATATTCTAAAAAAAAGTATTGTAAAACACTATAGGGAAATATTTAGTCTATGTACCAGTTACAGTGAAATTGAGCACAGAAGAAGACTCAAATGGTAACCAGCCAATACTCCACATTTGTGCTGCCAAAAATGAATAATCACTTTGTAGAAATTAAGTTTAACCACTGTTTCACAATTAAACCCAGATTATTGAATGCCCTTTGCAATTCTCAGTAAATACTAATCTTCTATCAACTTTTATCTGCATAAAATATTTTCTTGTAAGCTTCACGCTAATATAAATTGAATCATAGAACTGTTCAGAGTTGGAGAACATTTCCTCAGCTGGAGGTTTTCTAGAATACTTCACTATCATTTTAGTTTATCTTTTTAAACTGATATTTAGTTTTAGAGAAGCAGGTAGTTTACATGAAATATAATGTGATATCATGAAAATATGCATATAAGGGTTATGTTTCTTTTATTTAATCTCGAATTTAAACTTGAGCTTTATCTTGTATTTTTATGAATCAAAATAGGAAATTGTACTTCTCTACATTTTCTTTTCCATGATATTTTATTTCCAAAAACAATAGCCTATAAATTTGATAGTGTTACTCCAATTGTTCGGGCAAAAGTAGGCATCCAATTCCCTCTAAAATCTATTTGCTGTGCACAATTTCTTTTAGAGCGCATACTCTTTAAATTTCATGGCACACCCATACAGTATTCAAACAAAAACAAAAACAAAACCTGTGTTACACCAGGCATGATACCCAGTCAGCTGAACAAAACAAGCCAATGAGCAGCTAACATGGTGTGCAGAACACACATACACATTATGCAACAGATGTGCCCCATGTGTTGATCAAGGCAGATAAAGGGACCCAAGCCTAAACCAAGTGTCACCACACTGTTTGAGGCCTCTTATACAACCTTGAATTACCCAAGAAAACGCATGCATAGCTTAACTGGCAGCCTTTAAAGGAACTACTAGAGATTGCCACCAAAGGTTTACTTTATATTTTAATTACCTAAATGTGGATCAGGGGTTCACTTCCAAAGACCATCATTGCTTCCCCTCTTCTGCAGATAATTTTCTCTATCTCAGAATCACTCCTTCCTTATTGATCATTTCCCCTCTGATCTCAATTACCACCCTCCTTCCCAACTTTGTCCCCTTCTCCCACAACCTCGCTGACAATCACTGGTTGGTGACTTTTCAGCCTGAAATGGAAATCTTCCTTGCAAGTGAGCTGCCTATGAACTTTCAGTAGGCATTTTCAGCTTACAAGTCTCATGCAAGCTGAAACAAAATAATTTCTAGTCCTATGACATAAATGAGAGCAAAAATTGATTGCAGTGTGAAATGAACATTCAGTTTGGTATAGCCTGCTCTGCATTACAGCCCCAAATTAATTTTCATTCCTCAGTACACTTGACAAAGTGTATTTTCTAATCACAATGGAATTGTTTCCACACTATTTGATATACAGTAATTATGCTAAACGCTTCGCTATACAGATAAATATGGTAATAGATTATTTCTCTACATGGCTAAATTTTAATTTAAAAAGTGTAAAAATTATATTTCATTTCATGAGTTTAAAGCACCAATTCCTTTGAGCTGGGTGAAAAATTGCTGCCAACATTCAGCAATGTAATTTAATCATAATGTCACAACCTTAACAGTTTAAATTGCGGCAGGAAAACAAGTTTGTATATTGATAACAATGACCTTGAAATTGTGTTGTGAAATATTATAGGGTAATGCTTAATACTTTTGTGTGAAATCTAATCCAAGCAATTTGTTAAAAGAATTTTAATATATTTTATAAACTCCTCTCTCTTTCCAAGATAAATTTTTGAACTGAAATAATAGAGACAACTTCATGGTGCATCAGATTGATCACATCTCATATGAAAGTTTAGTATTTTTCTTCATTTACTATTTAAAGTCATATAATTATAGCATCATACAGCATGGAAACAGACCCTTCATTCCAACCCGTTCATGCCAACCAGATATCCCAATCCAATCTAGTCCCACCTGCCAGCACCCAGCCCATATCCCTCCAAACCCTTCCTATTCATATACCTATTCAAATGCCGTTTAAATATTGCAATTGTACCAGCCTCCACCACTTCCTCTGGCAGCTCATTCCATACACGTCCCACCCTCTGCACGAAAAAGTTGCCCCTTAGGTATCTTTGATATCTTTCCCCTCTCACCCTAAACCTATGCCCTCTAGTTCTGGACACCCGACCGCAGGGAAAAGACTTTGTCTATTTACCTTATCCATGCTCATGATTTTGTAAACCTCTATAAGGCCACTCCTCAACCTCCAACGCTCCAGGGAAAACAGCCCCAGCCTGTTCAGCCTCTCCCTATAGCTCAAATCCTCCAACCTTGGCAACATCCTTGTAAATCTTTTCTGAACCTTTTCAAGTTTCACAACATCTTTCCAATAAGAAGGAGACCAGAATTGCATGCAATATTCCAACAGTGGCCTAATCAATGTCCTTTACAGCCACAACATGACCTTCCAACTCAACCAGGTTTCCTAAACTGAACTAGTCCCATTTTCCTGTATTTGGCCCATATCCCTCCAAACCCTTCCTACCCAAGTGTCCAAATGTGTTTTTAATGTTGTAACTGTACCTGCCTTTGCCACTTCCTCTGGCACATACGCACTACCCTCTATGTGAAAAAGTTGGCATTCAGATCCCTTTTAAATCTTCCTCCTAGTTTTGGACTCCTCTACACCGAGGGAAAAGACCTTAGCTATTCATCTTATCTGTGCCCTTCACAATTTTATAAACCTCTGCAAGGTCACCCCTCAGCTTCCTATTCTCCAGGTCAAAAAACCCCAGCTTATCCCATCTCTCCTTTTAATTCCATACTTGGTTATGATCTGAAAGGTTATCTTTAATAAGGAGAGGAAAAGCTACAGCAAACAAATTTGACTTTGTATTCCAATTACTGTATGGAAATGATGTAGTGGCAATGAGTTGCATATGATGTGCTCTTACTTGGTATATTTTTTCACAGATGGGCATGTAATACAGCCTAGATGGCTGGCCCACAATTTTGCCACTGTCCCTCATGAGCTCACCCTAATAATACAGAGGACGAGTGGCTGCCGAAATCAGCAAGACATCCACCATATGTAAATAAATAATTAAGGATCAAGTGAGCTTATTAAAAGCTCAACTGGCCATCAAAATGCCCCCGCTCCCTTCCAATCAGCCTGCTCTGAAAAACCCATCCGTCACAAACCACTGCCCCTGAGCTTTACAAACTCTTCCTAATCCACACTATGGACTCCAGGATTCATGCTGCCTTTTCTGTGAGCTTGTACTGGTAGCACCCACTACGAGCTCATGGCATTGCTGATACTGATGGAACTGCAGCCAATCAGAGTGCAGATATCACACTGTGGGGCAATTTAGTCTGGTCACTACTGGGTGGGTTTCTTTCTGGTCTGTAGGTTTGTTGCTGATTTTACATACATTTCACCCTAATGTAAATGAATATTAGATTCCTATGTATCAACAGGAACCTGATATAGCAATAATATTAAATTTCATAATAAACTGCAGATCCTTATAAAAATTCCTTATGAAAACATTAGATTTTTCTAGCCACCTATCTAGCCGTTATTGACAACTATCCCACACCCTCATCTATCTAAGGAGGCAATAATGCCATTCACTTTGGTTCATTGAGTTCATTGCATCAACTGAGCTTTGCATAATTGTCTTTCAACTGACTTGTCAGCTTCGATAAAATTCACCACACTGCAGATTTGGTCGGACAATTAAACCACTGCTTTGCAACCTGGATATGGAACTTAACTGTTAAAATCCACAGTGAGTTGGAATTATTTGAATAATCTTTTACATTTTTTTTTCATTTGTCTACATTCAGTACTCAAATGAACCCTTAGACATTCATACCTTATATATACACCACATCTGTTCCATCAGAAAGTTTAAGCTGCAGCATTACAACCAAACAGTATAGAGGCTTCTCTTCATTTTGATGCCACAATATTATAGGCCTCAATTTTATATCTACTTATTGTCAAGTGGAGAAAATTGTCAGAGTGTGAACCATAGTCAGGGCATGACCTGACCATTAGTCTCACATGTTTTCCTCTGTCTAATGTTATTTTTAAATTAACACAAGTGTAGCATTGATGTGAAACACAAATGTAACATGCTTTTTCAATCATCTAGACCACAGTACCTCCAGTGCAATCCTTTATTAACTAACTTAGGAGGGTATCCTTCCTGAATAGTTTGCACTTCCTGTCAGAGATAGTGAAGGTTAGGGGCTAGGTTCAAGTTTGTATTTCCAGTTGAAAGTTCATGATGCTTTCATTAATACTAACTAGCAGTTAAATTAGCATTGACCAGAAAACTTGTCTGAACTGGCCATATCTGTACTGGGGCGACAAAAGCAGGTCAGAGAGTGGGAATCCTGCTTCAAGTATCCCACATCCTGACTCCCCAGAACATGCTCACCATCTGAAAGGTGCACATTAGGAATGTGATGGAATATTCCCCAATGGTCTGGGTGAGTGCAGATCTAACAACACAGAAGGCTTGACACCACCAAGGACAAAGCAGTCTACTTGATTGGCACCACAAACATTCATTCCCTCCACCACAGTAGCAGCACTGTGCACTATCTACAAGATGCACTGCAGACATTTACCAAGACATCTTACACAGCAGTTTCCAAGTCTGTGACTACTAACATCAACAAGGACAAGGGCAGCAAATTCCTCTCAAAACCATTCACCATCCAGACTTGGAAATGTGTCATCATTCCTTCAATATCTTGGGACAGCTTGGGGCTACATCTTCAACATTGTGGGTTGATCTTTAGCAGATGGAGTGCAGAAGTTTAAGAAAGCATCTGATCACCACCTTTGCAAGTCTAAGTAAGAATGGCTCAGCCAGCAACACCCACATCCCATGAATGAATAAAAAAAAGGAATTACTCTGACCAAATTTCAGTTGGATAGGTTATGATCAGAAAATGAGTGTTAAAACCTGTTAGCAATGACCAGTAGTAAATTCAAATGCATTATACTAAAAGTAACAAAAAAAGATTGAATAGACGACTTTAGGTAGTGAATCCGCCAAGTATTTGAAGTTCCCAAGCTGGAATGGCATGGTGGCTCAGTAGTTAAGACTGGTGCCATGGACTCAGGTTTGATTCCAGCCTCCAACAACTGTCTGTGTGGAGTTTGCATATTCTTCCTGTTTCTGCAAGAGTTTTCTCCAGGTGCTCCAGTTTCCTCACATAGTCCAAAGATATGCAGGTTAGATGGATTGGCCATACTAAATTGCCCATAGTGTCCAGGGATATGGAGGTAAGGTAGGTTAACCATGGGACATGTGGGATTATAGGGACAGGGTAGGGGGTGTGGGTCTGGTTGAGATACTCTTCAGAGGGCCAGTGTGGACTCAATGGGTTGAATGGTCTGCTTCCACACTGTAGGGATTCTATGATTCAGGTGCAAAGTGAAACATCAGTAAAATAGAGCAAACAACAAATAATTTCTGACAGAGTTACACAAAATATGGATCAAACTAAACAAAGGCTGTGTAAAAATACAGAGAAACTAATACAAGGGCATGTAGCCCTTGAACAAGCCAAGATTACAAATCTTAACAAATCTTTATTTGAAACTATTTTGAAAATTTCTATCTATGGCCTGCCTTTAAAATGGAGAATAATGTTGAGCGGAATTAGAATCAATGTGTATGAGTGAAGGTTCTAATTCAGTCCAGTGGTTAAAAATAGTTTCATCCATTAATATTTTAATATTTTTAAATATTTTGATGTTTTGGCACATGAAATTGTATGGACAGACTAAAAGGCATGGATTACCAACATTATTTTCAGAAACTGACTCACAATGCAACTTTTGAAAAAACCCTTCTTAAAAACATTGAAATTGTCAAGGTTTGTAAATTTTCACAATAACACTGGAAGAAACAGTAAAATGGATTTGATCCATTCCTTTGGATGTCATGGCTCCACCAGCATATTTGAAGATCGGGATCGCACAAGGTGGGAAATTTCATCACCTTCCCACCTATTTCTGACCTGTCTCCCGCAGACAATAGATCTCAAAGGAGTCAAACAGTTCACCCACTTTTGGGCCTACTGAGGTGACCATTTCCAACTCTGCCTCAAGCTTACTGTGCCAGTTGGGGATGGCTCAGACAGTTTATATTGCTGTCAGGCAGGAAAGACAGCCACCACCTTGGGGAGTCCTCTGTTTCCATTGGAGGCAACCTCCTACTTACCTCACTGCTCCAAAGCTCATCCCTCTCACTCCCCAGCTCTGATACTTGACTCTCCAAACACAGCCTGCCACTCTCCACCCTTTCACTGGGGTCTGCTAGCAGGTCCATCCAAATTCCCAAACTTACCTGATGTCCAAGCTCAATAACACTTTCCCCTTGGGCAGTGCTGCAGTCTCAGCAGTGAAAAATCAGTTCTCTGATTGGGCTGTTTATCTGGTCCAATCAGGGAGCTCTGGCTGACATAAAAGGATGAATGTCAGAGATATTCACTCCTCTGAATGCCTGACTCAGTGAGAAATTGTGCTATTGTCAAAGGCCATGCATGCATAAATAAAGGGCGATTGGTGATGGAATGCCAATCTCTGAAGAATTGTTTCACAGATTAGCCAGCACCTCTCTATGATTCAACTTCTGCAGAAGTCACATCCTGAATGACTCTGGACAACTAATGTCTGATTCAGTGAATTCAAGACTGAATTTTCCATCAGGAGGCAAAGAATGCATCACCCCATAAAATCCAGTCCATTGTTACTAGCTTTCCAGCTTTTGGCTTTCAAACTGAAGACAGAAATACCCCCACCAACCAGACTGAAAGGATTAGGGAAACTTCAAAAATGCTTTCTCATCTATTTGTAGAATGGGTCTGAAACTAATCCACCCGAGAAAATAAACAAAAATTGAATTCAAATCTCTTAGACCAAAGTTAGTTCAAAGCTTGCAGCAGAAATGAAAGAATTTAGAAAATTAGAGATGTGCTTCATTATGCATTATATCATAATGACTCTGTGTCCTCTCACATTGTCACAAGCATCAGAAAGTTAATTAATCTTGCAACTCAAAATCACCCCTATTCCGTAAGTTAAACGGAACTCAGTTTATTACGTCCCTACCTCCTCACACCATGTTATACATTCTTAACTATGGTGAAGAATGTTACATTTAACACTGAAATAACTGAAATAGGTCAATTGGAAAATGAAATCAGAACAAGTCATTAATGCAAACTGGATAGATTCAAAACAAAGCATGCACCTGTTCTTTTACTGAGACACTACTAAAGGGATATACCAAGATATAGTTTTGCTTATAAGTTAAGGCTGCTGCTCACTTTGTGCTAGACTGATGAAAAGCAAAGCAAAATTATGCAGCCCAACTGTCCTCTCTGAACATTCTTATAGAAAATCAATATCTTCTAAAATTGTTCCATAATAATATAGAAGCACACCTGTTATTCTGCTCTTCGCTACTCCAGTTCTTTTTTTAAAATCCATATAAACTGTGGTAATTTTTTGTCACATTTAACATTAAGTGAAATCATGTTATTTCACTATAGTTACATCATAAATGGCGAGCACTATCCAAAGCTTATTGGGCCTATGATGACAACACTGGAATCGAACAACATATCACATCTTATACTGGGAGGCTAAATGAAAAATGCTTATTCCAATACTATCTTTAAGTGAAGATCATTCGATGTAAAATGTTCCAGATAAGGACCAGTTGAAAGACATCAGTAACAGTGAGGATATCTTCCTTTACACTACAATCTCTCCCCAGGATTGTACATGGACTTTAAGATACATTTTTAAAAAACTATTCCAATGAAGGTCATCATAGTCTTTAACGTTAATTCTGTTTCTCTCCACAGATGCTTTCTGACATGCTTTTGACATTTTTGCTTTTTATTTCAGATTTCCAGCAGTATTCTGATTTTGTTTACAATTATCAAATTAATTGTTCAGGTCACAGGCAGATGTAAATAAAAATGTGGAACTGACATCATACTGTTGCATCAAGTAGTATCATTAACTCAACACATTTAACTGTTCATCATAGTTTCTTGCTCACTTATTAGCACCAGACTTTAGTCCCCACAATGAAATTAAAACATAAGCTATAAATGACAAAAATGATATAAAACGCATGGTTTTGGGATGAGCCTAGTGCCAACTGGATCATGTTAGAAGTATAATTGGTTGTATAAAAGAAGTTGAACATCAAAGTATGTCTGTGCAACAATGGAATGCAGTCCTAATGATAACTGGTGAGAACAATATTTGAAAGATCAACTGCTCAAGAATGTTGAATCAAGGAAAAAAGAAATAGGGTAGAGTAACCATTTGTTGAACAAAAATTACATAGATGTTAAATGGTCTTTGGTGACAGTGTACTACTTAACGATAATAATATTTAGCACATGATAAAATCTTCATATGATGGAATGATAAACAAGCTAGTTGTTTCTCCTAGACAATATCTGTTATAAACATCTAAAAGGTTTTGCTTGCAAGTTACAAGCCATATTTCTTTAGAGGAATGTGTTACCCGTTATTGTCTTGTTTGTGGTTCAAAGGTGGAAGGCAATGATTTTGGTAAATCTTAGAGAAAGATCTACAACAGTGCATATAATAGACCTGCTCTGTTAGAACAGTGTTCTCAGTACAGTTAGCTTTAACATTCTCACATCATTATTGTAAAACTGTCACCTCTGTGCCTTCTATGAATTTTTTGTTGATGCGAACTGTGTTAATTTTGACCATTATTTCAAGCACTAAAAGAAATTCGTAACATGCTGGAATTAGTCATGCATTTATAATGGTACCAGTTAAACAGTAAGGTGTGTTACTGAGGACACTGGATTGAAGTTGTAATGTGTTGGGCAGATTGAAGCATGCAATAATGGCTAAATGCTTCAAATTATATAGGTATTCTAAATCATCTAATCATTTTCAAAGCACCCCAATGCTATTTGATCATACCTGAAAACCCCAAAATAGTATATAAAAAGTAAAAATCCATATTTTTGAATACAAAAACATCACCTCCACCAGCATTAGCCATGGGTAATTAGGAAATGTGTGGTAACTGAGGGGTAGATAAGGAGGATAGTGCATTTATTTCTTCAGTGGCTGGTACATTAAAGTATTAGGATCAAGAACAGAATTTACAGTCTCCACAAATTTAGAGGAATAGTGTGAGGTTGCAGGACTAAGTGTATGTGTAACACTGTAATTAATCCCAGGCATAACTGCCATAACTTCAGCAACCTTCTGTTTGAGTTCTTCAATTTCCTGGTCTTGTTGGATTATGTGCCCTGAAAGAAAAATAAGCAACGTTATATCTGTGACAGGTTTCAAGATAATTTAAAGTATCGATTACAGATTCTTGAATTCCATTGACCAACTTATGACCTAAGATTTCTGTGGACTGAAATGGTGTTAAAAAAGGAGTCAAGATAATGACCTAAAATGGTCACAAGGATTATCTGACCCATATAGGTTAGCGAACTTTGATGTGGATTAATCTAGAGTCACTCTGAACTGAAATCATTATTTTCTCTTAGGGCAATAAAATTAAGTCAGTCAGATCACAAGAGATGTATGAAAAGGTCCTCATCTCCTGTTTAAATTGATTTACACCATTGATAGAATCTTCACATTAGTGGAGATGAAACATTGCCTGTAATTATTAAACCTAGAAAGTACTATCTCAGCAGACACAAAATATAAAGCCAGCTTGAAATTCAAGAATCTCTAAACAGACGAGGAGTGGATGAAATTAAGAATGCGCAACTGAATACAAACTGAGAAGACTGTCTTTGTCCAGATGAAAATCCCAGTTTAACAGCATTCACTACAAAAATGTATCAGAGAACCAAGAACTTAGAAAGATAACTGCAATATTCACAATTGCTGGTCCAAAAAAAGCCAAAGCAACCAAATGGTCCCAGATTAAACTCTTACACCTCAAGAACACACAAAGGATTCTAACTTATATATTATTTTACTTTCCTTTATTTAGGGCACTATCTCCATTTAACTTAGTACATTTGTGTATGGATGAGCCCAGGTGACTGCATGAAGGACATAAACATTATGGTGCATTTTTATTACATTTCTCAAAGATAGAAAGTAATAACCTGTTCCTTCTTTCCCTTAAAAACTTTCTGATTAACTCATTTTTGTTTACAGTAAGGAAAAGGTTTGGTCTTGTACGAAAAAGAATTGAAACCTTTGTTGCAGCTAATCAAGAAGACGAATGTAACTGGTTCACTCCTTTCTGACCTGATCATAAAAATATTATGTATCCTCTCATGCACTGATTTTTGTCAGAGGATCTGCAGCGTACTCAAATATGGTGCTAATGCCCAGGTTCTGGAAATCGGCTCCCGAAAACTTGTACTTGCTATTTTTTTCTGTGGATTGGGAGGAT
Organism: Chiloscyllium plagiosum; assembly: GCF_004010195.1. Lineage (NCBI taxonomy): Eukaryota > Metazoa > Chordata > Chondrichthyes > Orectolobiformes > Hemiscylliidae > Chiloscyllium > Chiloscyllium plagiosum. Next base: position 58,151,010 of record NC_057712.1, read on the forward strand.
GAGGTTTGGGAAAACTGTGTTGTGCACGCCCATAGTTCATGGAGACAACTGTACATGTGCTGCTAACTTTGCTCAAATCTAATTTTTGCTCATAGGATGTCTAAAATATGATTTCTGGGCATTGGATTCTCTTTCACCCTTTTCCATTGGGCAGATGATACAGAAGTTTGAAAACATGTACTAGCAGATTTAAGAATGTCTTCTTCCCTGCTGTTATCAGACTTAACCTCTCATATGAATGAATATGATGAATTAACCTCTCATATATTAAAGTTGATCTTTCTCTGCACTTCTCTGTAGCTGTAACACTATATTATGTATGCTGTTCTACTACCCTGATGTATTTATGTGGGGTATGATTTGTCTGGTTAGCACACAAAACAATACTTTTCACTGTACCTCAGTACATGTGACAATTTTGGATCAAATCAAAGAAAGGATCATGGTGGGTCCAGATTGGTGTGGCAGGTTTAGATTGGGTAAGGAGTGTCAGCAATGAGCATTAGAGGACTGCCTCTTGTTTTTTGGTTAACAGCGGTCATCATGTCCAACAAAAACAAAGGAAATCTTTTCAATTGTCACCACCACACAGCTGTCTTTGTTGCTGCATCCTAACTCATTTTTTTGGGTGGTGGGCATGAGTGTTGTTTTCTAACACCTCTGGAATGAAAATCCAACTGTTCAGGGACATCTGTGAAATCAGGTTTGCTGGGCTAGGGATTTTCCTCAGTGAAAATTCAAGGCATAGTTTTGATTAGACTAATAAAGGGAAAGTTAGGGAGGAGACGGCAAGGTGAAACACATTGTTTCTGTTTCTTTGTATTTATTTTAAAAAGCTAGGTAAACACAGTTAATATATCACAATAAGCAAACAATTTCATCACTGAAATATAAGCAATTGTTTTAGTTTCACAGTGTGTAAACTGCAAGTTTAAGAGATTGGCTGTCAAGAGGAAACTTAAATTCTCTGGAGCCGCTGGTGTTGTGTATCTCTACATAATTAGTTGCAAATTTTATGCTAAGGAAAAGTACTGAAGGTGAACATGCAAGGAGCGACTTTATGTTGGAAAAGCAACACAAGTTACTTGTTTGATTTCCTTAAGAGAAAAATGTGCTTCCATTAATTTTGCATTGGAAATACATTGAAAATAGAACAGAAATTCATACTTAATATCAAACCGAGTCTTTAGCAATAACCAGGTATTACCATCCCACAATTATAAATACTACGGCTTACCTTGTGCAATCTCTAGCTGTCGCCTGGCATCCCCAAGAGCAGAGAAAAGGTCCAGTTTAATTCTTGTCTCTGCACTAAGATTGATTTCTAAGTGTTGTGTCTTATCTTGCATGGCTGAAAGTGCTGCCATCAACATTTCAGTGTCCTGTTCATTTTCCTTATATTTACAAAGCTCCTACAGAAAAGTTTTACAAAGAGACAAATTCAAGCAAATCTTCAAGGTTGTCAGTTGAAAAGCATTCAGAGTTGCACCATTTAATTTTAAAATCTGCTCTGGTCAAAGGATCACATTATATTAAAACAAGAAGAGAAGAATTCTAAAAATGTAATCTCCCATGTATTTTCCTTTTACACATATAGAAGCCAATAAATTAGGAGTAGGAACCAGTCATTTAACCCTTTGAGCTTGCAAGAGCATTCAATAGGATCAAAGTTAAAAATCGCACAACACCAGGTTATAGTCCAACAGAATTATTTGGAAGCACTAGCTTTCGGAGCACTGCTCCTTCATTAGGTGGTTGTGGAGTATAAGATCATTTGTTATAAAACCTTAAGTTATCTTGAGTACGTGACTTAAAAGAAGTTCTGGGATTTACATATTAATGAATCGACAATCTGAGTCTTATGAGCTTAGCCTCCATAACCACCTGATGAAGGAGCAGCACTCCAAAAGCTAGTGCTTCCAAAGAAACCTGTTGAACTATAACCTGGTGTTGTGTGATTTTTAACTTTGTCCGCCCGAATCCAACACCAGTTCCTCCACTTCAAAAGGATTAAGGCTGATGTGACCATGCCCTCACCTCCACTTTCATGCCTACCTCTGATACCTATTGATTCCCTTGTTCAATAAAAAGAATCAATGACATGGCCTCAAGCTCTCTGGCAAAGAGAATTCCACAGTCTCATGACCCTTTGCAAAAACAAATTTTCTTCCCTATCTTAAATAGGCACCATTATGCTTAAATTGAATTTCCTGGATCTAGTCTCTCCCTCAAGGTACAGTATTCACAATGCATACTAACCATCCCCAAACAGCCTATGTCTGCAAAATGCAGAGCATAATGTCCACCATATTCTGAGATTGCATAGCACTTGCTAAATAATCCCAATTTTGCTAAGAATTACATTAACAACCAAATAAAGATTATCAGTCAAGCTTAAAGTGTGGCTTATGTATGTGCACTAGTAGCTACATCTAATCACATGCAGGGTCATGACCTTTGCAAACCAAGAAGAACGTGTCCATTTGCTGTGCTTTTTCAAATAATCTTGAGGGGCAGACATTCCATGGTGCATTTCCCAGGGCATAAGAATGGTGGCTGAGTGGTTAGCACCAGGGACACGGGTTCAATTCCAGCCATGGGTGACTGTCTGTGTGGAGTTTGCACATTCTCCCTGTGTCTGTGTGGATTTCCTCCCACAATCCAAAGATGTGCAGGTTAAAATTGCCCATTGTGTTCAGAGATGTGTAGGTTAGGTGCGTTAGTCAGAGGTAAATGTAGGGGAATAGGTCTGCGTGGGTTACTCTTCGAAGGGTCAGTGTGGATTTGTTGGACTGAATGACCTGTTTCCACACTATAGGGATTCTATGAGTAGGAGTAGGCCACCTAGCCCTTCGAGACTGATCTGCCATTCAATAAGATCATGGCTGATCTTTTTGTAGACACAGATTCACTTAGCCGCCCTCTCACTGTATCCCTTAATTCCTTTATTGTTAAAAAAAATGTACCTTAGCTTTAAAAACGTTTACTGAATTAGCATCAATTATTTCACTGGGCAGGGAATTCCACAGATTAACAACCGTCTGGGTGAAGAAGTTCCTTCTCAATTCAGTCCTAAATCTGCTCCTCATAACCTTGAGGCTATGCCCTCTTGTCCTAGCTTCACCTACCTGTGGAAACATCCTCTTCACTTCTATCTTATCTATTCCCTTCATAATTTTATAAGTTTCTATAAGAGGCAATCTTGTGACTATCAATGTTGACTTTCCTGATTTGAATTCAAGTCAAAGATTGGCAGTTAACTGTTCTTTGGTGCATTCTGTGTGGAATTGCCCCTAACATTTTATCTATTAGATAGAACATAATATGGAAACAGGTGAGGTCATGCACATTGGCAGGAAAAATAGAGGACCTTGACCTTATTTAAATGGAGAAAGATTTCTCACCTTTCTATACCCTCTACAAACATTTTGTGTTGTCATCACCACTTGCCTTCCCACCTCTTTTTCTGTTATTCACAAACATGGTTATAGTACATTCACTCTCTTCATTCAAGTAAGAAGAGAGTGAATGGTAAATAATTGTGGCCCCATCCCTGTGGCACTTCATTAGTTACAGGTTGCTATTCTATAAATGTCCACCTTATCCCAACTCTCTGTCTTGTATGAGTTAGTCCATTGTTGATCTTTGGATGGTTGGTGTGGACTCGATGGGCTGAATGGCCTGCTTCTACACTGTAGGTATTCTTTGATTCTATGATTCTATTAATATCCTACCCCACACCATTGATTCTGATCAGAAAACCCAAATATGTTACATCCCCTTTATCTACCCTGCTTGTTACCTTCTCCACTATCAAAATCCATCGTATTACCATTGACCAGAAACTGAACTGGACTAACCATATAAATACAATGGCTACAAGAAAGCCTTCATACAGGTGCAGCAAGCAATGAATAAGGCAAATGATACTTTGTTTTTTTTTATTGCAAAAGATTTTGGTCATATGACTAAAGAAGTCCTGCTGCAATTAAATGAACCTTGGTTGGACCACAATGGGAGTATTGTATACAGTTTTGAACCCCTAAGGAAAGATATACTTGCTACAGTGAGACTGCAATATTGATTCACCAGACCAATCCTTGTAATGACGGGATCATGAGAAGAGATTGAGGAGACTGAGACAATCTTCTCCAAAGTTTGAAAGAATGAGTGACGATCTTATTGAATTTTACAACTTTCTTACAGAGCCCGACTGTGTAGATGCAGGACAGATGTTTCTAATGGCTGAGGGTCTAGAACCAAATGACACAGTCTCAGAACATAGGTACATTGTTTAGGACTGAGATGAGGAGGTATTTCCTCAGCCAGAATATGAGAAATCTTTGGAATTCTCTTCCTCAAAGGGCTACAGATTAGATTTTTTAGATTAGATTCCTTACAGTTTGGAAACAGGCCCTCCGAAGAGTAACCCACCCAGACCCATTTCTCTCTGACTAACGCACCGAGCACTATGGGCAATTTAGCATGGTCAATTCAACTGACCTGCACATCTTTGGACTGTGGGAGGAAACTGGAGCACCCAGAGGAAACCCACATAGACACAGGGAGAATGTGCAAACTCATACAGACAGTCGCCCGAGGCTGGAATCGAACCTGGGACCCTGGTGCTGTGAGGTAGCAGTGCTAACCACTGAGCCACCGTGCCGCCCATTAAGCATTCAGTCATTGATTATATTAAAGACAGATACTGATAGATTGCTAGAGTTTGAAGTTATAATAACTATAGAAATAGAGTTGGAAAATGGTGTCGAGGTAGGAGGTCAGCTTTGATTTAGGTGAATGGCAGAGAAGACCATTCGGGCTAAATGACATACTCCTGTTTCCAATGTCTGTTCGCTTGCTAATTTTCATCTTTTAGGAGCTCTCACAGAAGAATCAATAAGTTCTATTTTTGCATCCCCAGCAATATTGCATAGTTCTCTTTTCCTCTTCTACAAGTTCAGATTCTTAATGAGCCACATGTGCCAACCAAATCTAGAAGCTCGACCATTGACACAATTCCTGATGTTTCTGGATGATGAAGTGCTGCTAAGACATTTAGTGGTAGGAGACATCACAAACGAGCATCATTATGTCATTGTTCATATAAGTACACAGATATACTTTGTAGCTGGTATTATTAGCTACTAATTAAATTCTTTGCCATGGCCAATTATTCCCCTTCCTGATTCCAGATATATTGACTCTGCATGAACATGTAGAAGTCCAATTGGTCTCTTCTTTGGACTTTTGCATATACATTTGGTGATGAATTATCTGTTAAAAGAGCTTTGTTTGGTCAAAAGTAAAATTCAACAAAATAACTGTTAAAATTACATTCTACGAATATTGGCTACATTTTTTGCAAGGTTTGTGACAGTCGAAAGAAAGGACAACGGAGAACTACAAACCTGCGTATACAGAAAACTGACAAACACTGACCAAATACTTAACTACAGCAGCAACCATCCCAACACACACAAACGAAGCTGTATCAGAACATTATTCCAACGAGCCACCACACACTGCAGCACTGACGAACTTCGGAAAACAGAGGAGAACCACCTATACAACGTATTCAAGAAGAACGGATACCCAACGGAATCCTGAAGAAGGGCTCATGCCCGAACCGTCAATTCTCCTGCTCCTTGGATGCTGCCTGACCTGCTGCGCTTTTCCAGCAACACATTTTCAACATAGACTTAGATACCATCTATCAACCCCTCAGAAAACGAACAGGAAATGACATCACCACAAACCCCAGGAACCCCATCCAGGACAAACATATAAATAGAAAGCAGGAGACAACAGCTTCGTTTCACTTGGAGGTCGCCACTGATGATGTTACCTAGCCAGGTAATGAAATGTCTGGATATCAAACCTACAGCTCAGCGAGCAAACCTACACCCCATTGGTTACATTTTAAAAGTCTTATTCAGCAGACTGTCTGGAAGGTTCCAGATAAGTCTGTTAGAAGCTATTGTAAACATCAGATGTGGCAGTAATAACTTATTTTAAAGCATGGGAAAGGAAGTGGAAAAGTACCAACAATATGCTTTTGCCAGCAAGAAGTATAGAAAGCCAAACTGTCTCAAGGCCTGTAAAATATGTTACTTATCTATGTATCATTATACTTTAATACATAAATGGTGAACTGTATTTCCATGTTACGCTCCTGACCCCTCTGCTATAATTTTTAGCAGGGGATGAATTAAGTAATGCAGAAATTCAGGGCCTGCATGTCTAATGTTCACTTCCGTCCATCACAGTTCAGGTATTCAACTCTGACTGTTAACTCTGCTTACCTAACTAAAGTCAAACTTCCTTTTTCATTTTATTACTGCGAAAGGGATTCACTCTGTTGCTAATGGTATTGAACCAGCTAAAGAACCACAGTGCCACCCAGCACCCAGTTAATGCTATTGCAACCAGCCAAAGAATCTGTGGGTAACCAAGGAATCAAATAATGGCTTTAACACAGAACCAACATTCAACCAAAGCCAAAACACAGGCACTAAACTTTAGAACCAGTCAATATCCTAACAATGACTGTAATTTCCTGCAATGGTAATGTTGATGATGAACACTTTGTTCTTTCTTCCAATATGAATGAGTATTCGGGAGCTTAATACAAAATATTTACCTGCACCTCCTGCTCTACTTTTCTTAGGTGTTCATCTTTCATTTTGAGCTCTGTTTGCAGCTGTTTATATTCTGCATCCAATTCTTTTATTCTGTTCTTCAGAGACTCTGTGCAATCTCCTCTGGAAGGTGTAAACCATAACAGTCAAAATGTACCAGTGTAAAAAAGCAGATAACTGATGTAATCCTGGTGCCAGTGGCTCAAATCTTGCTATCTTCTGGTTAATTACAATAAGTACTGGGGACTGGACTGCTTTGCAAACTATTTTCCAAATTTGGCAGGATCTCAGGAACAAAAGAAATAATTTGATATTTTCCTAATATGTCTTTATTTAAAAATTACTGTTCCTCTAAAGTTCAGTTGCCCACACTCCACCAAGGTAAACTTATGCTGGGAGGAAAAGTTATTGATATTACCTCCTTTCATAATAGACCATGTCATAATTGAGAAGGTTACTGTCCCACCAGATCTACCCACATGCTCATCGTACAGGAACTGACATCTGCTCAGGCTCCAGTTAACTTTTTTCACATCTATCGATTAAAAGGACGAAGAATGAATGGGCTGGAACAAATATTTATGCTATGAACGTTTTGGTCATAATACAAAGCATGAGTATGGCAGGTCTGCACACCAGCTGTACCTTAGTGCAGAGCATACCTTTGGAGCTTGTGACCCCATTCCTGAATCTATGACCCATTTTGGGTTTGCAACCCACAGTTTGGGACTGCTGAAATATTTACAAGAATGGAGGGTGAGACACTGTCCATCCTCTCACACTTAGGACTGTTGCAAACGATAACAGAGAACAACCAGCATTATGTTCTGAGTTATGTTCTGCTGGTCCATGTCACCCCCTAGAGAACATATTGCCTCCAAAATGAAAGTGTTGTAAATAATGAATATAAGCAAGGTAATTTAGAAGTTATGCTCATATTTATCGTCTCTTTGATACATGATACAAAGTTGCTCGACTTTATTAAAACTTCTCCTGCTCCTACACTAATAAGGAATGAAAGAAAACAGTGACAATTATATTTATGTAGCACCTCAAAAGATATTTCAAAAGCATATCACCAAACAAAGAGCCACACTGAGTCAAAAAATGCATTCGGACAGTTTGATCAAGAGGTAAATTTGAAGGAGAGTCTAAAAAGAGGTGAGAGTTAGACAGGCGAAGAGATGTTGGGATGCTCAGAATATGGTTGAATTCTGTCTACTCAGGTAGTAGGAGCAGAGTTCAGCCCAAACAATCCCATCTTCTGCCTGCTCACAGCAGTTGGTCTCTTAAATCAAGAAATTTTCCACCACTCCTTATCCCAATTTCCAAGCTGAAGTGAGCGGCAAGCTGAATGGTGAAATTTGAATGAGCCTCACAAGTTAAAATATCCTTCTTTCCTGGAAAGGCATTGAGTTTCTAACTCATGGCTCTATTCATTCACAGAAATTGGCCTACACTTAAAGTCAACCTTCAATTTATAATGTTAAACGTCTGTTTGTGTTTGTGCTAAATTTATTGAAGCATGACGATCTAGGCAAATGGAATAAATCTCAATGTCGCGGTCAATTTGATTCAAGTATGTATGTATAAATTAATGATAAACTTTATCAGGTTCAACCAAACATGAGTTTGAACTACATACTTCTACTAATCTGAAGTCATAGGTCATGAAAGAAAACAGTTGACCATGGCTTTGATTGTTATTCCAAAACTAATTGGTACTTTATAGGGGTTATGCAGAATACCTCATGGATGCATTGAATGAGACTGCCCGTGCAATAACTGTAGTTTCATCTGTTTTCCTCTTCTTTGTGTCCATCAGCTGCTTCTCCAGCAGAGCTCGACCATCCAGTTCTGCTCTAAGCTTTTTCTCTAAGTAGATGATATTCTGTTTGTCTTTCTGTTTTGCTTGCAAAGCACAATGCATTCTTAAAGTAAAGTGAAACACAACTGTTACACCAATATTACAGGATGGCTAGTTATCTACTTAATCTGAGAAAAACTGCTGACTTAATTATTGCCAACGTGCATTGTGGATCAACACCATTCCTACCTGGTCTGCAAAAGTTCATTTTCTTGTCGAAGCTGAACAAGTTCTGATCGTATTTTTTGTTTGCTGTTGGTCAGTAGATTAATCTGACAACGGAGCTCCTGTTCAGATTGCCTAGAGGTTTGTAGGTCTGTCTTTAGCTTCTTTATATCATTTTCCAATCTAGGAGAAAGAAGTATATGCGGTTAACTTTTATCATTTTGTGAAAAGGTTAACTTACGTATTTTACGGGTTTGCTCATGGAATGTGGGCATTACTCTCCATGCCAGCATTTATTGCCCTTTCCCAGTTGCTCAAGAAATTAGCAAAGTGTCACCTTCTTGAACCATTGCAGTTGTTGTGAAGTAGAGACTTCCACAGTGCTGTTAGAAAAGAAGTTCAAGGTTTTTGACCCTGAAATAATGAAGTAGGTGCAACATAGTGTATTGGAGGTAACTTGCAGGTAATGGTGTTCCCATGTATATGCTGCTCTTGCCCTTCAAGGTGGGAGGACCCACAAGTTTACAAGATGCTTCTGAAGGAGAATTCTTATATATTCTTCAATATGCAAAAAATGACAAAAAAATAGAAAATTAAGCATATCCTCTCCCACAAACTGTCCACCATCACAAACTCACAAGCATACATTTTCATGGAATGTAGTAAAATTAGTATATACCTGATCGCATTGTACATTTTGAAGGTCAACTGGCATGCTGGTGCTGCCATTAAAGATATTTTACATCAGGGGTTATATTAAGCTGCATTTCATACAGCAGTTCTATCTAAAACTGTATCTGAAGCCATGGTCATCAGAAATGGTAACAACTGTGAATCTGCCTTTGGAACATAGAGCATTTTACTCACCCACATCATTCTCTTATATTAGCAGTTTTGTCTTTTACAATGTTGAAGAAACTGCCCTATAATACTGCTGTTTTAAAATGGCATTAACAGTTTTTTTTCAGAAATCATTACCTTCTTCACTAGCTATGAGAATTAGTTTATCATCCAACAATTGCAAAATAGCATTCATTTGAGGCTGATGGGCTTAAGTAAAATGTCTAACCAACAATTCATTGTAGCTGTGAGGGATCACTACAGTATCACAGGGGCTGTCTTTTGGGTGAGATATTAAACTAAAACCCTGTCTACTCTCTCAAATGGAACATAAAAGACCCATTGCACTCTCTGAAGTGGTTAATATTCTCTCCTGTATTCTAACCAGGAGTTAGTTCTTTAATAAAACACTAAAACAAAATATCTGATCGTTTATTCCATTGCTGTTTGTGTTTGCTGCAAATTGGCTGCCAATGTTTTTCTAGAATACAGCAGTGACTATATTGCAAAAAAATACTTAATGAACTCTGTTGGTAAATCCTGAGAATATGAAAAGTAATATTTTTATGTAATTTCATTCTTTTCATACCAATATGTGTTACTTCATGTGAGACCATGGCTTTATATGAAAGAAATATTTTTAATCTTTTTGGACTGGATTTTCACAAAGTAGAGAGTCTCTGGATCCCTTTAATTTTTGCATCAGGACACAATTCCAAGATTCATGATTCCATTCCCAATGGTTCCATTTTTCATTAAGGTGGAATCAATGTGTAGGCTGGTACATGTCCCAATCCTTCATGCTCATTCCATTGTAAAGATAGGCATCTCCTAGCTCCTTTTAATGCTCATGGAGTGAGGTCAACATTTCAAGTAGTCCTGGTTCACAACCACTCAGCGATGTTGTGACCAGAGTCTGAATGAGGGAACCATTGAAAATAATCATTGAAAACTATTCAATAGGGTGTATTCATGCCTCCCCATTTCAACCACCCATGACTTTTAAAACCCTCCAACAAAGCCTAACCTCACATGTCCTCCCTGCCATGAACAGTAAAACCATCCAAACCAATCTATGGGATTGTCATGCCATGCTGTGTTTTCTGTACAGAAGTAATGAAATCCACATAAGATTTGTCGCATATGAAAAAGTGAAAAAATGAAACAGCAATTGAAAATTATTTTCTGATAACAAAGCTACTTTTATCATGACTCCATAAACATATCAAAATAGCCAATAGGTAAAGCCTAAACAGCAGAAACTCCAAGTAACTGATATCTCCTTATCTGAATTAGCTAAAATATCTCTTTGTCTTTGCTGCAAGGTTGTAGGAGCTCATCAAGGAAGAGTGGTGAGGCAAGGTTGAGCCGAGATAACTTCTCGCAGGCACTAAATCCAATTTGCATTGTCTGGGCATTAGGGCATTGAACTGACATTAGGTGACATCACCTGACCAACAGGAAGATTGCATTTACAAATGGAACATATGATCAAACATAAAAGCTATTGAGGCTTTGCAGCAGCAGCATGGTCAGCAAAGAAGGGTCCAGGTATCAGGAGTGCACAGCCACAAAGCTAGATCTGTGAAGGAGCAAACAAACTGTTTAAGGTAAAAACCAAAAGAACTGCAGATGCAGTAAATCAGAAATAAAAACAAAAATTGCTGGAAAAGCTCAGCAGGTCTGGCAGCAACAGTGCAGAGAAATCAAAGTTAACGTTTCAGGTCCAGAGACCATTCCTCAGTTCTGAGGAAGGGTCACCGGATGTGAAACATTAACTCTGAAGCTATTTAAGGGATTCTGGGTAATCCAAGATGGAGGACGGGAAAAATGTCTCGCTGTAAGAACTGCTCTTTTTTTTGAGGTATTTTAGGTGTTGGAGGTGAATTCCTTGAATTCCAGGAGCAGCAATAACTATTTTATATCCTGTTGCATTGTTTTGGAACTTTGGAAAAAATAGATCAAAACAACAGCGGTGTTAAAAGGGAGAAGAGCAGACAAAGGAAGCACATGGTGAGAACAGTGCAGGAGAGAGAGAGAGAGAAAGAGAGAGAGAGAGAGAGAGAGATACCGCCGTTGCTGTCTGAATGCATGTACCACTGGACATTGGGAGGAACTGTTGGTTGAAGTTCACAGCACAGAATCAGATAAGTTAATTGTTGTATTAAGTTTGTCCAAGAGAAAGGCTGCAGTAGTGAGTATAGTGGATTCTTTCTTGATTATATGTTTTTGGAGATAAGTCTCTTGATTAAACTTAAAATATAAGCCATAGCTATTAATTTAACGGGGGGGCAGTGTTTGTAGAGGAATAAGACGGTGTTTTTTTTTCTGTAGATTGTGAAGGAGCAAAAATGGCCTTTGCAGAAATATGTACTTCTTGTCAGATGTGGAAGTTTAAAGAGAGTTTAAAGATTACTGCGGATTATATCTGCCATAAATACAGTTGGATGCGAATCTTATCTGATCGAGTGGATCGGTTGGAGAGACAGATAGAAGCTTCACAGGAGGCTCCCAAGCACTGAGGATGTCACCTAGACAGGGGACGAAACGTTTGCAACAAAAACTTCCAGCTCGGCGAACAGAACCACAGCAACGAGCACCCGAGCTACAAATCTTCACCCAAACTTTGAAGACAGATAGAAGCGATGAGAAATTTGCAACAGCAACAGTATGGGATGGATGGCAGTTATAGGAAGGGGGTAAGTCTCAGATACAGTCACATAGATGGGTTAACCCCAGGAAGGGTGAGAGAGGTCAGCACCTAGGGCAGGAGTCTTTTGTGGATATACCCATTTCAAATAAGTATGCTCTTTTGGAAAATGTAGGGGGTGATGGATTCTCAGGGGAACGTGGCACGAACAGCCAAGTTTCTGGTATTGAGAGTGGCTCTAATGCAACGAGGGGTATGTCGGCTTCAAAGCGATCAATTGTGTTAGGGGATTCTGTAGTCAGACAGACGTTTTTGTGGCCAGCAATGAAAAAGCAGAATGGTGTGTTTCCCTGGTGCCAGGATCAAGGATGTCTCAGAGAGGGTGCAGAATGTTATCACGGGAGAGAGGGGCCAGCAAGAGGTCATTGTCCACATTGGAACCAACAATATAGGAAGGGAAAAGGTTGAGATTCTGAAGGGAGATTACAGAGAGTTGGCAGAAATTTAAAA